>NC_141035.1:37235000-37395000 GCF_052040795.2 Danio rerio
AACAGTATGAACAGGGCAAGAAGCCACACTGACACTGGCATTGTGCAGAATAAAATGCACTGTGCTCTCTACTTGTAGATACGGTAATGTCTTTTTAATGTGCTAAAATATAATTTAAAAATAACCCATAAAGGACAGAGAGCACTTGGCAGTCACATTTCCTTTCTTTACACGCATTAAATTATGTTTTTTTTCCATTCATCTATCAACCAAATGCCCCCTCAAATCTAGCGCCACCCTGCATGATGCCACGAGCTTCGGCGTGGCGAGAGACCGCATGCCATGTCACTCAGGTTATCAATGAACTGTGAACGTCTGGGCAGAGTGGACAAGCGCATGAAAGATGCCAACATAAACAGTCGGCCGAGGCAACCAAACCCATGTCTGTCACCACAATACTTCACAATGTCTTCGCACACATTCAAAACTGCCACTGGAAATGAATGAAAAAGAGTGGTATATTGTGAATTACACTGCACATGAATAATCATAAGCGTGATGTTATGCAACAGTTTTATGTACAGTAGTTATAAGGACTTAAATTTTAGATAAAAAATAATAATAATTGGCTCAGACTTGGCGCACCTGAAGAAACGATAGGTGGAAGGAGAAAAATCACTATTAAAGTGTGCGGAAAGCAAACAAACAAACAATCTCGCACCCTATCAATATTTGCTCAAAAAAAAAAAAAAAAGACAAACATCAGACAAATTAGTGTATATAAAGACACATACCAATGTTTGTGGACCGATTAAATGAGTTGAATGAATACATAAACAACTCACCCATACAGTGGCTGCAGTTTCTGATGAGGTACTTATCTTAAAAACAATTTATGACTGTTAAAATAGTCTGTCGGATTTGCTAAATGTTTCTGATTTACTAAATTTAAAAGAAAGGGTTTAAATTAATGATTTTTTTACCGAGTCAGATGTTGGGAAAAGGTTATTAAAAAGGATTTTTTAAAACATTTTTTTCTTTTCATTAAACAATTGTATTTGTATTGCTTAAAGGTGACATATTAACTGAACTTCTGTTGAGTGTGATATGCTTTGCATACTAATGAAGCTTTTTTGCAGAAGTGGATGAAGCTGATAGAAATGCAAAGGCTTGATTGTCTAAAATTAACTTGAGCTCTGCAGCTAAACTTGCAGAGTATGTGCAGAATATGTGCAGTTGAGAAAGGCTTTTCATGCAGTTCAGAGAATTCATAGAAAAAGACGATGCATGTATGGGTGCGGCCAATAGAGGACTGGAGAATGATTGACAAGTGACGAATTTCACTAAACTCCACCTGTTAATAGCTGCCTATATAAGTTGAAGTCAGGAAATTAAAACTTTTGCACACCTCCTGAATGTAACTTTTGCACTGCATTGAGGATAACAGAATTCTGTGAATCAAATTATTCATTTGTATCCAATAAACTCCTAATATGTTTGACATTGAAAAACTTCTCCTGACCTTTTTATTGAACACTCATGGAATTGATTAAACATTCCAACACAGATTACACTGTTTGCACTAAATGTATATACAGTACAGCCTGAATGGACAATGCAAGAAAACTGCAAACTTTTTTTCCTAGTGTTATTTGCTATACACTGACCTTTTCAATCTTAATACCTTTATTCTGCATTGCAAATTTGGGTAAAATTATAGCTTTTGCATTGGTCGAGTCAGGATTTTTCAAACCAGCTACAAGAAAATAAAATTTTTTTAAAAAAAATAAAGAATTATTGACTTATTTATATAAAAGTAATTACAAGTTAATTAAAATAGACACATTATAACAAAACAAATAATATTAATATAAATTACAATTGAATACACTAACAATTAATAATTAAAAAAATATTTAATACAAAATTTTATTAAAGGTGCTGTAAGCAATTTAAAGTTTATGTAAGTATTATGCTTCTAAAGCATATAAATACTATGTTCGCAGATATTTAAGAAACATGCTAAGTGAACATTCTTGTTTTTCCGAAAAACAAGAATGTTTCGAACAATTTATTTTATTTTCAATATCTCATGTTAATTGCTGCTGCTTTCAGAGGTATGGCATATTACAGATGTAAAATGGCATTCAAACTCACATTATTAGCATTTAACACTGAATAAAACACATGAGGTGTACCTGAGGTGATCATTGTCAGTTTTCTGTTGTTCAGCTGCAAGAAATAGAAGCTTATTCTAATATATCAATTTCAGGTGTGGGTTGGACCAAAAACTCATTTTAATATGGGAAATATTCCTTCTATCACATGTCATTGCTTTTATACAGAACATGATTTAAATCAGCCTTTAGGCTGGATCGTCAGACTCTCTCCTGTTGGTTCTCAATCTGGCAACCTGCTCTTGCGTTTGCTTAGATCCAGGAATGCATTACCTAGTTTAACCACTGTGTGTCAAACTAACATACTGCACCTTTAAGGATCATCTTAACTGATTAAGATTCAAATGCAAACATCTGATTATAATAAACAAATATTACAGTAGAACAGTACAATAAATACAAATTCAATGAAAACAAATATAAAAATTTTTGACTGAAATTTAAATGCAAACAAAAAGTACATAAATACATTACTATGATTATAAGAATAAACAAATATTATTTGTAACAAATATAAATTATAAAATTATAAATATGATTTATAAATATTATTAACTATGGGCAGCACAGTGGCACAGTGGTTAGCACTGTCGCCTCACAGCAAGAAGGTCACTGGTTGAAGTCCCAGCTGGCCCAGTTGACATTTCTGTGTGGAGTTTGCATGTTCTCCCTGTGTTCACACAGGTTTCCTCCGGGTGCTCCGGTTTCCCCCACAGTCCAAAGACATGCAGTAAAGGTGAATTGGATGAACTAAATTGGCTGCAGTGTATGAGTGTGTGTGTGTGAATGTGACAGTGTATGGGTGTTTCCCAGTACTGGGTTGCAGCTGGAAGGGCATCCGCTACGTAAAACACATCATTCCACTGTGGCGACCTCTGATATACAAGGGAATAAGCCAAAGGAAAATTAATGAATGAATTATTTAGAATATAACTGTGGCAATGAGACGGGGCCAAGAGCAGTGAGGGTGTGCGAGGCAGGTGAAGCGTCCAGGTGTCCCTGATTATCTCACTCACGTAACTACCTCGCATGCCCTCACGGCTTTCGACCCCGTCTCACTCGCCACAATAACATTTTCAGAGTCATATCAAAAATTATGCTTCTATAACTACATCCTCTTTGTGTTCATGTTTGTGTCAAATTTGAATGTAACAACATTTTTAAAAAGAACTTGCCTAAACTCCCTGATCAGCACTGAATTTATTAAAATGCTCAACACTGCAAAAGCACCAACATAAATTTAATAAGCAGATCTAAATGCAATGCCTCTGATTGGGCATTTTATTTCATTTCCATCAGCTGTAATAGATTTACTTAAAATGCATATGTTAGAGCCAGACTCCTATCCTGAAGGACGATATCTCCAACACAGAGAGACATCCCTCAGACTGCCTCGTCCAAAACACACACGCTCGCCTACAAACACAAGTGGCTGATTTGCTGGACATTGTTGATATTATTGCAGGGTCCCGGGGGCGCTCGTTTTGAGCCCTGGCTCCACATCCTGGCCGCTTCGATTCTTTTGTACGCCCTCCAACCTGCGCGGCCGGGGACTTCCAGAGGCAGGAGAAGATTTATGAAGCCCCTGTGGCCTGGGGTTAAACCCCGCCGCCTTCCACCTAGAGGATTCCTTTTGAAAACAATAACATCCAGTCTCGGCCTCCTCTGGGACGGCCCGCAGCGCTGTTGACGTGATCTGTTTGTCTTGACAACTGCCGCCGTCTGCGTAAATGCTAAACGTGTGCCACTACTGTATCCTGAACCTGATATTGAGCGTTCGCATATGCAAACACATGTGACTTTGCTACCAGAAAAAAAAGTTGCTTAATTTAGTTTTTTCTAAATCCGGTTACAAAGAAGAAAATTAAATCAAAGTTCTGTAACATACTGTACAGCCCTTATCTGTGCAATTTTTACTGATTTTGTCCCAATACTGACTATTGATTTAAATGGACACCAATACTCTGATTTTAATACGATTAAGACAATAGAGAATGGGAATGTGTCATAAAAGCGCAATGCATTCTGGGTGTTTAGGACAAGTGAGCCAGATTCCCATTGATCTTTACTGATTTATTGTATCATATATACACTCATCAGCAATAAACTAAGTGTTTGCACTACAAATAATAAAGAAAATCATCTCTGGAATTGTTTTCTTGTGGCATGCTCTATCAGTTACAGACAAACCTGTTCATTTATTTATCCACTTCGGATTGGCTTCCTCTGCGCTCGTACTCGGCTTCTCTAGTTACACTTCACAGAGGTATAGCAACTGGGGGAATGAGGGGGATACATCCCCCTCACTTTTAGAGACAGAGCATTTAGAAACAGGTGACTAATAATTATATGAACATAAAATTTTGGATCTTATTCAGCTGCCCATCCTTACTGTCAAACCCTACTTTTGAGAATTATTATCCGGGAAAAATTCTCTTAACCAGCCAAAGTGGTGAGTGGGAGTGTCTGTCTTACCCGCCACCGCTGAAATCTACCCGCATTTGGAGGGTTGGCGGGTCTAAATGTCCAGCCCTGGTGGTTAGACCTTTTTATAAGCTTATTTAATTCGTTTTTTCTCCTTCTCCAACATTCCCCCTCCCCAGCAAGTTTCAGCATACACAATAACAGAAGACACCACAGAATCATAAAAGTCTTTAACAGTGTCTGACACACACCAAAGGACCTCAATCTTCTTAATAAATGAATGCGACTCTGACACTTCTTATACACCTGAATTGTATTTTTAGACCAATCGAGCTTGTTATTCAGATATACACCCAGCTACCTACTGTATATGATGAAACAATCGCAATTGCTGACTCCTGTATTATCACTGGCATGCCTTGTTGAGGATGACTGCTAAAAATCAACAATTATTACTTTGGTCTTATTAGTATTAAGCTAAGAATTTGATTAAGCTAGTTTAAAGCATTAGATCACAAGCAATTTTATCATTTACAACTTTAATATAAAATCATTTTATTGAACTATTTGAACAGTAAAGTCTTTGTAATGCTATTCTATATTACATTTGTTTTTTTCAATTTCTGTTCCTGAACACAATTTGATTGTCCTGAAAACCATAAAGCACTGTTTATTTCACTTTTATATTTGCTCTATTGCATCTATCTATGCTTGTAATTTGTTTTTTTACACTTCATGCATGAATTGCTCCCCTACGGAAACATCCTAATTAATCAAAATAAATACATTATTTCCAAATAGCACTATTCAAGCCATCTGGTGAAATTGTACAGTATGTACATATATTGCAATATTCATTCATTGTTTCTTTCATTTACCTTCAAGCTAAGTCCTTTGTTTAACAGGAGTCACCACAGTGGAACAAACCACCAACTATTCCAGCATATGTTTTACGCAGCAAATGCCCTTCCAGCTGCAACCCAGTTCTGGGAAACACCTATACATTCACACACACTTAAACACTATAATTCAGTTCATCCAATCTACCTATAGCACAAGACTTTGGATAGTGGGTGAAAATGGAGTACTCAGAGGAAACCCGAGAGAACATGCACACAGAAATGACAACTGGCCCAGCCAGAACTCAAACTAGTGACTTTCTTGCTGTGAGGTGACAGTGCTAACCATTGAGTCACTGTGCTGCCCCTTTTATCGCAATTTGTATTGCATAAAAATATTGCAATGTCAGATTTTTTTCCAATATCATCCAGCGCTAGTTGGATTGGATTTGATGCAAGCAGAACATCTCTAGTATTCTCACTTTTTAAACTCATTTTGTCCTAATGATGACAGCTACAAAATGCCATTTCTAATACGATTAAAGTTTACTTTTGGCTTACAAAGTACCATAAACACCTTTCCTACTGTAAAACAATGAAAGGGGTGAGGTGATAAAGAATGTAGCATTACGTACTGCCTTCCAGAACTTGTTTATAGTTTCTCTCTGGCTTTATGACCCTTGTCTAAACCTATAACATGTAACCCCAACCAAACCTCAAAGAATGACACAATATGACACTTCAGCTGTATGTTACATCAAATAAAAATGTGTCTTAAAAACACCCAGACAATATCCTCCTACAAAACGAGCAAAAGTTTCCCAAAGAATCATTATTCAAATGCCTTTATGTGACTCTGGTGAATGAAAAGGAGAGGGAATTGGGGACCTGAATTGCATGTTGCTTTACAAAAGTTGGGCTTACGAGTGGGTCTCCGGATCCAAAGACCTGCAGGACTTGCAATTAATCTAAAGACGTCATGCTACACATCTATGAGGAACAGAATGCAACCTTAGGCCAAACTAATCACCAAAACCAAGGTTATTTAAGCGAGTCTGCCATCAGAAGCACTCCAACCTATGAGAATTACTCTAGAAAAATCAATCTTCAGAGACTTTTGTGGATCCAATGAAGTATTTATTTAATAAAAGAGTGAAAAAAATGTGCTCACATCTAATTAAAACACATTTCTGGAATGAAATTTACAATAACAGTCTGATTAAAAATCCAAACAAACATAATTTCATCATTTTTGGTTTGTCTCTTTTGAAGAAACCACAAATGTGATCTCCAGCACGATGTTTGAGACCGGTCCAAAGATCATCTTGTGCTTCATTTGAAATTGTTTGCCTGAAACATTGCAGGATCTTCATTTCCTTTTCGTTTGTCCTCATTTATTTCAACGTTTCATTGGTTTAGTTTGTTAGCCTGTCAGTGCCGTTCAGAAAACTCATTCGTAAAGCTTTTGTCTTGTGAAAAATGTTTTGAAATTGGACATTGTGTTACCACTGGCATTTGTATTTTAAATTCTTTTAGCAAATTTGAAGTCAATTCTTTATGATATCATGTCCAAATTTGGAGCTTCATGAGACATGTGGCAAGTTGATTTTATAGAATCTCTATTACTTTGTAGTTTAATCAAGTACATTTGCCTAACATTAAACAGCGAACTTCACTTTTTTATCTAAAGCGAACTTTATCTTAAGGGACGTTTGCACCAAGCATGACAACTGTAAAGATAACGATAAAGATAAAAAAATCGTTATCGCAAAAAAAAAAAAAAAAAAACGAGTTCAGACCGCATCTACAGTATAATAATAAAGATGTAGAAAAACAATATTGTTGAAATCACTTTCAGAATATTTTTTCTCAGCTAATAAATGATAAAACACTGACAGATATTCAGAATACATTTAAATATAAAGACTCGTGCAATTTAAAGATACAGATAACATTCTGGAGAAGCTCTCTTGATGTTAAGGCTTCATTTTGAAGATTATATAAAGATAATGATCTAGAAACAGTTGGTTATACAACGAGAAAGATTGATAAAAACATGGAAGTTACGAAAGCCAAACTTAAAGTAATTTAAAGTAATTTAAAGTAAAAAAAATAAAACCTCCTCAGGTATTTAGAGCTAGTTTCAGTATGTTTGTTTTGCATCCTTTGAAAGTTGGGGGTGGAGTATTGTAACGTTTAATTCGACTACACTAACTGCGATCGCAAAATTTGTTTCATTAGATTAATAAATTTTAGTAAAGATTAGCATTAGCAGTATTAGTTGGCGTTTCTGTGTGGAGTTTGCATGTTCTCCCTGCGTTCGCGTGGGTTTCCTCTGGGTGCTCGGGTTTCTCCCACAGTCCAAAGACATGCATGTTTTCCAGAGATGGGTTGCAGATGGAAACATGTTGAAACATGTTGAAACATGTTGAAAACATGTTGAAAACATGTTGGATAAGTTGGCGGTTCATTCCGCTGTGGCAACACCGGATTAATAAAGGGACTAAGCCGACAAGAAAATGAATGAATGAATTAATGAATGAATGAATAAATGGTCAGATGCACTAGTAGCAAAAGCTGCATGATAAAATATGCAATGTTTTAGTTGATTGTTGTGATAATTATATTTCTTAAGAAAAAACCTAATAAAAACACTACATTTTTGGCAATTAAAAAAATTATTTCAAAATGAAATTCATTAAGGTAAAATAAACAGTTGACAGATATTTTTCTAACATTATTAAAAAAAAAAAAAAAAAAAAAACGTCAAGGTGCAAACATTTAGACATTAAATCACCACGAATGACTGAAATGCTCGATGGAAATCTGATTCTCATTGCCTTTTGTCTCTTACCATCAGCATTTATTTTTAGCTCTAAATCTAGGTAAGAAGATAGAAAAGATCCTATCTGATTCATCAGATTTAGATAACCTATGCATGCACCACTCAAATGCTTTGCACAAAAATATATATTTAACTAATTGCATCTCTCTGTGACAAAGATACTGCATGTACCATTATCGTGAACTTTTGCGACATATTGTGGGAATAATGCTGAAAAGTATAAATTAATAAAAAAACAACAGATTTTTATTATTTGTCAGTGTGGATGCAAATATATTCTTTATATTTTTAGCTATCATGCTTGTTGTATTTCCCAGTGCTGACATTTGATAAAAAAAAGGTCCCTTGAAAAATAAGGGACTATTCTGCTAGGTGCAAACAGACCTTTACTCTTTAACTTTATTGTAGTGCCTTCACTTCAAAAATAACCGTCTGTATTAAAAAAGGCCTCAGGTCAGTATTCAAAAATATATATATTTTTAATTATATACTGAACATACAGAGCATGTCTATGAAAATATAAAATAATATGAAAAAATATATAGCCCAAAATCTTATTTCCAGGTTTATTAACAGCAGATTCCACATCCCAGCTTTTCAATGTGGTCTTAGACTTCTGGAGCCCACCATACATCTTTCATTGCTCATGACTCATGAGACAGAGAAATGAAAGACTAACTTGATGAAGCCCCAATGCAGCAGCAGCCACCGTGGCCTTCCTGTCAAAAGCCCATTGGGTTCCTGAGCTGAGGGTTGAGCTGAGGTTTTGGTGGAGCTTTTTGGAAAGAGCATATGGGGACCAGAATCACAGTTGGTCTGCGTGCGTGCACAAGAGCAAACAGACCTACCACTGCTGTCAGCAAACCGGCCACATCTCATCTTACTGGTGCCACTGATTGCGTATGATCGTGTTTACCAACCGTACACTTGTAAAACTCACTGAGCAAATGGTGTAAAAGCAACTAAGATTTGGTTCATTTTATTACTATTATAATTATTATTTTTGCATATATTTTTATAGCTCTGTCAGATATGGAATGGGTGTTTTTTGGTTGGTGTTTGGTTAGAAAAAGTGTAGTGGTCCCCAACCTTTTTATCTCCGTGGACCGGTCAATGCTTGACAATTTTACCGCGGACCGGAGGGGGGCGGGGCCTGTTTGTACGTAGACTGCTAGGTTAATACAAGCTGAAAAAACATTGCTGCAACTCTGATACAACTTTCATTTTTGGAGAAAAAAAAGCATTGCAGTGTTTGTCTGAGATAATTAGACAACTGAAGTGTGTATATTCCATGCGAAATATGAAGCTAATCGGTCAGTTGTTGTCATTCTGAAGATTAACTGGATGCACCTAGAAGGCTCGAGCGCGGACAAGCCACATGCCTCAATTGGAAATAATGAACTTAAAAGTTGGACGGAAAAGACACAATATGTGAACAAGGCCGCCACAATTTGCGATATACAGCAGTTGATATTCTTGCACAGACCTGATGTATTCAACTGATTTGTTGACAAATGGGTTGCGATTCATTCATTGGCAGTTTGTGGATCCTTCACTGGGCTGTTTCCGCATAGCAAGGAAACTTTCCAAAGATGTCTGTAGCTGTTTCTTAATCATTTTGCTGCTTGTGGGTTACATTTTGTCGATCAAGCGACACAGATGTAACCAAAAGAATACAATAATTTTATCAAAATAAAACATTTCTTAACATAAATGATCGTTCAGACTCAAACAGAAATAATTAATAATTTCTTGTACAGCCAGGTACCAATTGATTCACACACCAGTACTGGTCCTTGGCCCAAGGATTGGGGACCCCTGAAATAGAGTATGGCATTTTTTATTAATGTTTTGAAATAATAAAAAGTATTTGCGAACAACACCACCACCAAAAAAAAAAAAAAAAAAAAGATTTCAAACCTATTGCACATATTGGTTTAGCATCAATAGCACATGAGCAATGTTGAGTCTGGATTATAATTTTTTTTTATATTATATATAAAATACTATAATATAATTATATTTTTTGGGGCCTGGGACTATGTGAGAATTTTAAAAGCCTTCAGGCCTAAGAAAATGTACCATTTGAAACTTTAATACCGATTAAAACACTGTTTTATTCGTATCTTTTACTTTATTGAATGTATCTATAATTGTCGATTACATTTTGTGCAGATGCACTCTTTTACAGAATCAGCCCAATCTAAAATTTGAAATTCTTTCCAAATAGATATTCAAGTCATCTGGTGAAATTGTATTCATATCGCAATATAGTTGAAGTCAATTTTTTTCACAGTATTTCTGATAATATTTTTCTTCTGGAGAAAGTCTTTTGTTTTATTTCAGCTAGAATAAAAGCAGTTTTTCATTTGTTAAAAACATTTTAAGGTCAATATTGTTAGCCGTTTGAGCTTTAGTTTTCTTTTTCCAGTTGTCAACAGAACAAACTATTGTTAAACAATGAATAGCCTAATTAATTACTCTAACTTGCCTAGTTAACCTAATTAACCTCGTTAAGTTTTTAAATGTCACTTTAAGCTGAATTCTAGCATCTTGAAAAATATCTAGTAAAATATGATGTACTGTCCTCATGGCAAAGATAAAAAGAAATGAGTTATTTAAAATTATGTTTAGAAATGTGTTGAAAAAAATCTCATCGTTAAACAGAAATTTAATGGGACAAAAATATACATAGGGCTAATCATTCTGACTTTAATATATTAGTATATCAACTGTATATCACAAAACAAAAAAAATATTGCAACGTAAAATCTCATTTTTCTAATATCGTGTAGCCCTATGCAAACTCACTGAAAAATCAACTATACAATCAAAACAGCATCAGATATCTATTTTAAAGCCAAAGCACATCTTGTAGACAGTGCAATTGAGCATATTTCCTATATTGCACGTTTGGGACCGCAGCTATTTTAATGCACTTCTCCGTCTACGGATTAAAAAAAAAAAAAAAACGTCTTGGTGTGTAAAAAGATCCAGAAGACCATTAACCTAGTCCGGGCTAAACCATAAACCTCGTCTGCCCCTTGTTGCCAAAACCGAGCATGCGGTCGGAAAGCCAGCGCTGCAACAGTGGAGTGTGGCATCGCAATAGAGGAAGACATGGAAAGGCCAAACACCAACAAGAGTCGCAATAAAGGTTTGCAGGCAACTGGAAAATAAGGCAACATGTGGAAAAAATGCGACAGGGAATGACAGAAGAGAGCAGAACGGACACATGCAAATAGCTCACACAGACGCCTGGACAACATCAAACGCTGAACGTGGCTTTTAATTTATGAGGACATGAATTTCTTTTCTTTCTAATTATACAGTACTGTGCAAAAGATGCTTCAAAAAAGCTACATTACTGTTTAGAGTTTTAGGCACTTATTACTAATATTAGCTACATCAAATCATTATCAAATCAGAAACGGTGATGTAAACATAGTTGAAGTTAGAATTATTAGCAACTATTTGTTTTATTTTATTTTTATTTTCCCAAATTATGTTTAACAGAGCAAGGACATTTTCAAAGTTTGTCTGGTAATATTTTTTTCTCCTGGAGAAAATCTTATTTATTTCATTTCAGCTAGAATAAAAGCAGTTTTTTAATTTTTTAAAAGCCATTTTAAGGCCAAAACTATTACCCCCTTTAAGCAATTTTTTTTCAATAGCCTTTAGAACAAACCATCACTATACAATAACTTGCCTAATTACTCTAACCTGCCAAGTTAACCCAATTAATCTAGGGCATCCGCTGCGTAAAACATATGCTGGATAGGTTGGCAGTTCATTCCGCTGTGGCAACCCCAGATTAATAAAGGGATAAAGCCATTTTTTTTTTATAAATAATTACTTATGGATATAATTTTTTCTCTTTCTTTAGCATTGCATTGTTCAAATGGGCAAAGTCTGTTAATTTGTTTCAATGTACTTTATGTAATTGTAATTGTTAAAATGTTAATAAAAAAACAAAAAAAAGTTACCCACCTCCCACCAATAAACCTCTTGGGAGGAATGAAAATGTATAGAAATGTATAAAATCAGTGTTCGGGACAAACAGAATAAACAGCGAAACTATATATTTAAAGTATATGATCAAATAAGCATGATAAAAATAACTAAATGAATGAATAAGAAAATTATAATAAAGGACGTGGATTTCTAAAAACATTAAATGTTACTTTAAGAATCGGTCTTAAGTTCAAGGATGAATGTATTATTACACCGTATGTCATTCAAGCAGGCTGTTATAAATTATGTAACAATTGGGTTGCTACAGATATTATATTACCAATATAACAGGCAATTTGAACAAATCTGAGCATGCCTGTAGTGTCCACAAAGGGATTTTCTCCTTTATGTTTTTGACCCGCTGAGGGGAAAATGAAATTCTTAAAATGATCAAAAACAAAAATCTGATTTTACAATGGTGCTAATTAGGGTCAGTACAGTTTTATAGTGGTCATACTTCTCCTTCTATTCCCCTAAAATGTTTTTTTATGCTAGAATAAAGATTTATAGCTTACAAGTCCCAAAAGAATGAAGCTTTAGATAAAAGCTTCTGCCCTCAAACTGAACCAAAACGGAGTATGAAAACTATTCAAGGATCATTAGCTAAACCTTAAGACCAGCTGTTGACCTCTCAAGTCAGTGGTCAGAAGTAAAATCTGAAGAAAAAAAACACAAAACAAAGATGGACAATGGTCTAGACAGACAGCTCACAGGTTTCTGGTCATTGAATAAATAAAATCTTTTACAATCGATCTTTAGATTTAAAAGCTTTGTACTGTACTGTACATATTTATTTCAATTTAAAGGAATATTTTAAATAATTATTTTTTATAAATAAAATAAATTCTCTGGGTCTTTTATGAATTATAACTATACAATATCTAAAGTCATGTTAGATCGTAATGAAACAAAAATAAATAAATAAATAAATGCATCAATAAATAAACTACATGAACCATTTAAATAAATTACATGAATGACATTCACTAACAAATAAGTCCGTTGTACATGATTACCATTACTACATCAATCACATTTTTACATTCTCCCAGTATTATTCGTTAAATGCAAAGACAAAAAAACAAAAACATTATTCACTGGGTCTTTAATGAATTATACCACAATATCCAAAAGATACTACTTTTTGGACAAATTACTTGAATCCATCAACAATGACTATTTTGAATCGGTTCAACATAATTTAATGCTCAAACAGCTCATAAATCATTCCAAAATGAACCAAAACCTATATTCCTTGTGATTTTCATTGCTTTTTCTGTCACATTTAACACATACTGTACAGTATAACACACACATTATCCCAAAGATATTACTTTATGGAGAAATTACATTTATAAATTAAGCTTAACCTAGTCTAATTTAACCTAAATTAACCCTAAACCAATATCCAAAAGATAATACTTTACGTATAAGTTATAATTTGAATCATTTATCAATGACTCTTTTGAATTACTTCAATATAATGTTATGCTCAAATGTCTCATAAATCTTTCCAAACTTAACCAAAACCATTCGATCCCTTCAGATTTCTGATTCTTCTCTCAGTTGCATCCTTGCAAAGATGTGCTGCTAAACTACAGTAACTATAATCCTTACCAAAAAAAGGCCATTATGTCTGGGACTGATGAATTACAATCATACGACATCCAAAAGAAGTCATCTTGGACAGAGATGGAAAAGAAAACCAGACAAAAAATTTACTCTGAATTAAAAAGAAAAAAAGTACAAATTGGGCACTGGAGATCTAGACATAAATGACATTTCCGATTCGGAGCAGGATCTCGGGACAATGTAAAACATAACATGACAACCACAAGCACCTCATCACTTTATTTAGGGGTTCAAGTGAAGTCTGCAGAGATGTACTATTAAAAAAAAAGAAATGTCCTGCCATCATATCAACATTAAATCTCAAATGGATGTAATTGGTGCAACATATGGTAAGCATACCTAAAAAACCGAAGTATGTTTTTACCTTTCTCACTCTAAGTCAATGGCCTGGCTTCTGACCCACTGCAGATGTTTACTTGTGTAATAAAAGAGGACATGGGGCAAAGTATTGAGCAATGCATATTTGAGACAACAAAACAGCCTGTAACGTTGTATTTTGGTAAACCAAGCAGAGGGATTATGCTTTATGTGAAGTGTAGAGCTGCTTCCAAGGACAAGATCCAATGTCTCAATACAGAACTGTTGAGATGCAGATTTACAATCTATGGTTATGAAAAAATGTTTACTGGCAATGCGACGGCCGCGATTGAAGGAGGAAGAAAAACACTGCAGCGCTCAAAGATTACAGCTGTGACAATGTTCTCCTCTGTTTGGACACATGTCTCACGGCTCTCAGCCTGAACTCTCATGCTACACAAACATAAGTGTCTTTTGCAATCGCACGCTTCTTGACAGATTGATACTTCAATACACGCAGCCAGACAGAGAGAGTTTCACTTTAGATGCATTTTCCACATCTGGATGGCTGACAGATAATACTGCGTTCAAATGTGTTTACTGAAATACAGAAAATAAAAAGCTGGTATATATACGGTATAAGGTAAATCATGCAAGAACAGTCAGCAGCTACTCGCTTTTCCAAGATGTGAGCTCTCGAAAGTTGCAAGACACACAATCCTTGAAGACACAGGGGTCAAAACAACATTCATGAAACTAAACTGGCCATTGTAGGAATAAAGCAAAGCTGACATGTGCAAGGTATGAGTTTAGACACAAATAATGTTTCCTAAAGGGGTAGTTCACTCAAAAATGAAAGTTTACTCACTATTTACTCACTGTCAAGTGGTGTTAAACCTTTATGAGTGTTTTTCTTCTGCAGAACAGAAAAGGAAGAAGAATGCTGAAGAATGTAGGAAACCTGCAACCCCTGACTTTCATTTTAGGAAAAACAAATATCATGCAAGTCAACAGTGTTGGGGAAAGTTACTTTTAGTAATGTTTTACAATATTGAGTTACTCCCCCAAAATGTAACTAGTTGTATTTTTTTTTTTTACACAGCATTGTGTTCTGCATCCTGATTGGCTGTAGACTATTGTCAATCAACCTCCTCTGTGACGTGTCTCCTGTACAGTGCAGAATGCGTTCAGCTTAGGCGCAGTAGGTAGTGCTGTCGCCTCACAGCAAGAAGGTCGCTGGTTCGAACCTCGGCTCAGTTGACGTTTCTGAGTGGAGTTTGCATGTTCTCCCTGCCTTCACGTGGATTTCCTCCGGGTGCTCCGGTTTCCCCCACAGTCCAAAGACATGCGGTACAGGTGAATTGGGAAGGCTAAATTGTCCGTAGTGTGTGAATGTGTGTGTGGATGTTTCCCAGAGATGGGTTGCGGCTGGAAGGGCTTCCGCTGCGTGAAAACTTGCTGGATAAGTTGGCGGTTCATTCCGCTGTGGCGACCCCGGATTAATAAAGGGAATGAATGAATGAATGTTATCCAGAGATGTTTCCCAGAGATGGGTTGCGGCTGGAAGGGCTTCCGCTGCGTGAAAACTTGCTGGATAAGTTGGCGGTTCATTCCGCTGTGGCGACCCCGGATTAATAAAGAGAATGAATGAATGAATGTTATCTTCTGATGTTATCTTCTATATAATTTCCTGGCCCCAGAGCTATACATGTCGTATAGATTGTTGAAAGTTTAAAGCAATTCAAAAATTATTGAAAGTTTAAAGCTACCTTTGTCCTTTTTGTCTTATTAGTAAAGTAAAATCTCAGTCTATTGAGACGATCCCCTTTTCCTTTTCTTTAATGCATTCAAAATAATGAGAATACTTTCACTGCAGAAACGTAAGGCTCTGGCCTGTCATCTTGGTTTCTGTCAATTCCTGCATTCTCTCATTGAGTGCAGGATTAAACGTGAATACTTTAATTGTAATTCAGCAGTTTATTTTTTTAAAGCAAATTAATTCAACTAAAAAGTAACTCGCATCACATTTTTTAAAAACTTACATATTCTGACTTTACTCATTACTAAGAAAAGCAATATAATTACATAACTTGCATTACCCCCGACACAGGAAGTCAATAGTTACAAGTTTTCAGCTTTCTTCAAAATATCTTCGTTTGTATTCAACATAAGTAAATAACTCAAAAAGTTTTGGAATAAATGAAGGAAGAGTAAATGATGACAGGATTTTCATTTTTGGGTGAACTGTCCTTTTAAAGTTGTAAAGGCTATTTTAAAGAATAAAAAGCTAGGTGTTGAATTATTTCTGGATCTGAATGATTTGTGCCTCATCCCAAAAATACTTTGAGAAAATTGTTGGGGTTTAGTTTATTAGGCATATAGTCAAGAACACGTTGCACTTGTGTCGTTTTCAGCGTCTGTCCTTTCACTGCATGATGACATGCACACATGAACTTCTGAACTCCAGAGTTGCTTTGAGAGTCATTTCACAGGCATTTCACCGTTTTATGTGAGGAAAACTCTTGTCGTGTCTAACAAGGCACAGAAACACGAGCATTTTCACAACAACTCAACCTCAAATTAGTTAGTTCAAGCAAAAAAGAAGATTTTGTCCTTAATTACTCATCCTTGTGTTGTTTCAATCCCCTGAGACCTTCGTTCGTCTTCTGAACACAAATGAAGATATTTAAGAATAAATTCAACAGCGCACTCATCTCATCCTCAAAAACAGCATAAAACGTAAATGGTACCAAAGACGTTTAAAGTCCAGGAAAAAAACAAATGTTAAAACACTTTCCATGTAACTACAATGGTTCGACTGTAATCATAAGAAGCTCCAAGATTACTTTTATGTGACAAAAAAACCTGTATCTGAGCAATTCCATACAAAAGAAAATGCTGCCATGGAAATAAAAAACACATTTCACAAAAATAGCAAAACGCTTTGTGTTTTTTTTTTTTGTTTGTTTTTTTAGGCTTGTACAGTACAACCAAAAAATGTCCCTGTCAATGTTTTCAAACAAATATTTTTGATTTACCAAAGTCATGCAAGTGTCAATTTCACATGTCACATCCAGAACCAAGCTTTTTCCTTATAAATGCAAAATCAAATAAAATCAACAATGATTTTGTTCTATAGAGAGCCAACTTTTATCCTTTGGATTGACATTATTTTTTGGGCTGTAAAAAAAGCATCTTTATTTCCCTCATTCAAATTATTAAAAAAATGTAATGTTTACAAATTGATATTTTTCTGATGAATTAGTCGTTTTGAAAATAGATTAACTGATGTTTCAATAAAATGTCAACATATACTTTCTATGTGAATATTTGTTTTAAGTTTTTACTGCAAATGTCATATCCGTAAAGCTGGAATTACTCATATATGACTTTTATATTGACATATTGCCATCAGAGTCAGCTATTAGAGTCAGTAAATATGCACCCTGACTTGACATGGAAGACAATGAAAAAGAAAGTTGCTTTTACAGTTTTTTATTTTTTTCTTAACAAAATTGTTTAGTTTCAGTTTCAGCAAAAAAAGTTTAGTTTCAGCATCGCATATGCTGAGGATTACAGTTTTGTTTCAGCATTTTTCTTTGCTTAGTAAGTTTAGTGGGTTTGGGTTTAGTTAGATTGTTTTGTTATATTGATTTCTTTGTTTTGGAAACTCTCCTGTTTTTTGTTTAATTCTGTAATTTACAAGTACAGACTCGTCACCTCAGTTGATTCCAGCTGATTAGCCACTGAACTCAGCATATACATCCTATTTTTGTTTTGGTTATTGTTTGTTTACACAGTCAATTGCTTTTTGGAATTATTTCCTACAATTTTCAGATAATATGGCATGCTGTGTGCACTTACTTGTGCTCACAAACAGTTCAAGTTGTCTCCATTTCCCAATTGAGTGAAATTATACACCTGTTTATCATCTCTGTAAATGTATTTGTTTAACTTAAAAATCATTATCATTTATATATTTCTTTAGACCTGTAAAACCCTCCAGACTCTGACAGATTGATCAGCTGTAGGCTCTAGAACAGTCATCTGAAATGTTGTCATACAGTGTTATGCCTGCATTTCATAATTAGTCTTGCATTTACAAGCACAGACTATATTGTTAAGTGTTTGGAAGTAATTTGGGTTTTCCCCCTGTAGAAAATTGTCCTAAGAACAATGTTTAGTGGCTCAATGTATTACAACAGTATTTTTAAAAGACTAAACACTTTATTGATGTAGTATACAACCAAGCACATGAGGTCAAAACACAAATGAGTCGCAGGTAATGAAGTATTAAGCATTTCTCCCAAAGAAAAGCCCATCTAAGCAAAATGCTAGCAGGCGTCTGTAGCTTCGCTAACGCTCTCTGCCTCTTTGCCCTTGTTTGGTATCCCTCAGTCGGTGCAATGACACGCGAACAAAATGGCGACGGTTGGTCGCACCAACTTGTTCCTTCTATTGCGTTGTTCAGAAACCTATGGTTGATGTCACGGATACTACGTTCATAACTTTTACACTCTATGATTTTCACCCAGAATCAGTAGAGACTCACTTAATGTTTCATCTCATCCAACATAACAACTTAAACACATAACACTTTATTTTTGATTACACAATTAGTTTTTTAAGTTTTAACAAAATGATTTTGAAAAAAAAGGAAAAAAAATGTGTATTGGACCCTTACATATATTTTTTTTTAATGTTAAACTATTATAAAAACAAGTTTTAAGATTTAACTACTAAAACAGAATCCAGAACTATTAAACACCTGAGTAAATGATTTCATAAGGCCCTACAAACCTAGACACAAGTTTCAAGGGACGGCAGGTGAATTACGCCAAGAGTGTTGGTCTGTTTTCCATGAAAACATATTGTATGGCTTCAGAAGTCAGACCCACTTTAATGGCAGTTTTTATATCACTATAAACCGTATGGAAAAATAGATTTAAGATTACTTTTTTAATAGCTTCTACTCTAAAAGGTGTAAAAATGCTATTAGTACTAGATTAAAGCACCAAATAAATTACTAAATAATCACATAAAAAAGTTCACAAGAAGAAAACGCCCTGTAAAAATGGGAATGCTACGATGTTTCATTTGTACGTCCAGCGAACACTTTTAAAGCAGTTGGATCATAGATATACTAGCAGTGCATTTGGCAGGATGTTCACATACCATGGGCGAATCGATGGAACCAGTAGTATCCCATGTCCACACCAAGAAACGCAAGCCACCAAGTCCAAGCCGAATCCCAGGGAAGCTCCAAAAAATGGAAGTTGTCCCAGATATAAATATAAGCAGACAGCTCCACACTTCTCATCATGAGCCTTGAGAAAAACAATTAAGTTATATGAAAGGAGCTCACCAGCAGATAAACATGTCATGAAATCTGTTTAACGGAAAACACATTGGTAAAACATGAAATAACATCAGTTTTGTACTTTAAAAAAATTACTTCTTTGCAACGTCAGGTTTAGGATTATCTTCTCTTTTGTTACCAACAAAATATGTTTTTTAAGACATGTCTATTTTTTTGCGATTCCGCTGTACAAATAATTGAAAGAAATTTGAGGTAAATCTGACATTTGGAAAGTTATTTCCAAATTATTTTAATTTATTAATTATTAATTTATTAATTTTCATTTTACTTTATTTAAAACTATTTTTAATGACATTTTATTGACATTTTTAATTTTATTATATTTTTTTATTTAATTTAATTGTATTTTATTTTATTTAAATGTATTTGTATTTAACTATTAATTTTATTTTATTTTATTAAACTAATTAATGTATTTTAAATTAAATATTAATTTAAATATTTTAGTTAAATATTTTTTTTAATTTTGTTTAATTTAATTGTATTTTATTTTAACAATTATTAATTTTATTTAATTTATTTAACTATGTTTATTTAACTATTTGTATTTAACTTTATTTTAGTTACCTTTATTTTATTTAAATATGTTTAATTTGATTTAATTGTACTTTTTTTTACTTATTTTTTATTCAACTTTACTTTTATTTAACTATTTCAATTTTATTTTATAATTGAATTACATTTTTATTTAACTTTACTTAGCAACACTGGCTATATTAAAATTATATAAACCTTTTTGTCCTGAAAATAGTCAACATAAAATACACACAGACACATAAAAATAAATAAATAACAAAATACAATTTTGATAATATTAACAACTTTCAAATTATAAATTACTATTAACATATTATTAAAAAAAATACTACTCCGGGATTTTCCAACAATTTTAATAATTCGATTTTGTATGAGATTGGGAAGTTGTTGTGAACTCACTGAGGCAGACGGGACATCATCCCTGCGGACAAAGACGTAATGAAGTCGTTGATCTTAATGTGAGGGCCATCTGTCTTTAACCAGCCCAACACAATCTCCAATAATATCAAGCCAATGAAATATGGCGTGGCCTACAGCACAAAAAACATGAATTCAGCAGTGAGTAAACACCAACATAACACAATTACAGTAATTTAAATAAACATTATGGTAAAACTGTACACTTTAGTATATCAGACAGAAAGTGAAGCATTACATTATAAAACATTAAGCTTTATAAGTTTTACACATGACCTTCTGTAAGAGCCCTACAATGCATGTCAAACTAAGCATAAAAATCTAATATACTAAGCGTCTGTCAGCAAATGAAGTGATTCTTTGTTTGCATAAGGATATGCATTGGTTCTGTAGCAAAGTCATGGGATAAATTCCTAGCAATGCAAGGTATACAAGCACGCATACTGTAGATGTTTACCAGAATTTTAATAGCGATCAGCTGATCTTTTATTTATGTAATGGAAGAAAATGAATGAATGTCCCGGTAATATTGTAGGACTGAGAAGTACACTGACATATGCATATTGCACCCATACACTAACATGTATACACTTTTAAACATAGTTCAAGTGCCGGTGTTGTGCAGAGAAACACACCACTGCCGTAAAATGCACCCCCTTTATGGAATTGAGATAAAGTAGGTTGTATATTCACACATTCAGACTTTCTCCTTCATAATATCATTTCAGAAAAGTATTATTTTAAAATTCTAAATAGGGAAATCATATTAGCTGCCAACAACTATCAAAGTACCACAGCAGGCACACAACATCCTAAGACATTAATATTAGGTTAGATTTATGTCAGGTAACCAAAGTCAGAGCCTAGCCAGCATCTAAGGACATGTCCAATAGCGACATCAAATTACGTTGATATTTGGTTGATTTTAGGTTGTGTTGGAAAGTGACCGAAATCCAACATCTAATAGATGTCATAGTGGTAACGTCCACACAACGTCAAGGTGTAACAGGATTAGACATTGATATTTGGTTGCTTTTAGGTTGGACTGACGACAACCTTATTTTCATTTCCAAACAAAATCTAACATTCCCACGGTGTTGGGGTATGTTGTGGTACATGTTGATGCCCTGTGCCTGCAGGGACAACATTGCTTAGAGTCAATTAAATGATGCTAATGTTGTTTTGAAGACATGGTTGCATGTGATTTCAGACCGAATATTCAATGTAGCGTGGTAAACAATATAGGGAGCATGTCACAAGTTGTAACTAAACAAATGTTCTAACGTAAACCAACTTTACCTCAATCTTTATAGACTTTCATTAGAATTCTTAGTCGACATTTAAAAGAAAATAGGGCCATAATTGATTAAAGCGTAATGATTATTATTTTGATGGATAAAGCAAAAACAAGAAATGAAACGCATTTTAAAACGCACTAGGTTTCAAAACATATTTATTATAAGAATATTAATGTAGTGTAGACTGATGTAATGAGCCGGTTAATTAGGCTTTTTGGTGGGTTTTAAACAAAAGGAAAACATAAAATTGTTGTTGTTTTCCATAAATATATACACTACATATCACATACAGACCCTGAGCATGCGTCAATATGGCCTCCATATTTGTACAGTGCTCCCAGGAGAAATGTTATTCAAACACACTAGTCAAGACTAAAGCCAATCTGTAGATGCTGGATTTTTGCGTTGCGTACAGATGTAGCAACGAGCCAACAAAAACAAACAAAAAAACAAAGCTCAAAGGCAGAACATTATCCTAGGGAAGATTTAGTTTAAGTTTTTGTTACAAATTTTTGTGCTAAACAAGTAACGTCATTGATGATAATACAGTCACTTACTGCACTGACCATAAGGCAAGAAGGCACCAACTTGCACTAAATTCTAGGCTCATGCTAGTTTTGTGGAATAAAATCAGCAAACAACGCAAACGAAATCTGATGCTGCGGTGCCGGAAACGTGCATCATTGTCAGCTAAGTGAACGAGTTGTTCATAAGAGATTCATTCACAAACGAATTGCTCCCTTCGTTTGAATTAGAAGTGAAAGTGGGAGAGGAGGTGTGTTTCTGGAGTTGGATAATACATTTCCATACTCACAAGCACTCGCTCTTTGTCAGCAATGCCTGTGTGGTCACTTATCCATCAATGTAGAAAAGTGATGTCAAATAATAATTTTCATAATTTAGTTAAAATACTTGCATACTAATCACCGGGAAATCTCCAATAATATATATATATACATATCTCTGGCTCTGGATGGCCAGTCCTCCACTGCACCTTGGTCCGGCATTCATTTCAAAGAAGCACTACCCTGTATTAAAATGACAGCTCTATTGACGCATTCCTTCCAATAGACAACAACACGGTAGGCGACATCAAATGTAAATATCTATAGTTGTTTTCAACTAAACCACACATTAAACAATTCACTTCACTTAATCACATGGTTATTGTATTTAAAGTCAATTTATTTATTTATTTAAATATACATCTTCTGTAAGGGTAGGGTTCCATTCATGAAGTTCACCTCAGTCGCTCTCATTATTTGTTTTATCAATTTAAGTTAATAGATGCACATTTCAGAGGGGGTGCATTTTAAGGCAGGAGTGCGTTTACAACACCATCACAACTAATGAGAGTGACTAAGGTGAACTTCATTATTGGAACACTACCCTTACAGAAGATATAGATTTAAATAAATAAATTGATAGACTTTAAATACAATAACAATCAATGGGATTAAGTTAAGTGAATTGTTAAATGTGATTTTTAGTTGAAAACAACAATTTTTTGCTTTCCGTTTGTTTAAAACCCACTAAAAGGCCTAATTTTAGAAACCGGCTCATTACATCAGTCTACACTTATTTATTTGTAAACCTAGTGCATTTGCAAATGTGTTTCACTTCTTGTTCTTGCTTGATCTATCAAAATAATAATGTTAGTTAGTTTATATATATATAGCACATTTTTTATAAGACACCGATGCCCAAAGTGCTGAACACTAATAATAAACAAAACAAGCCCTACATCACATACATAACAATTAAAACACAAGGCAAACCCCTCAACATTAAAAAGGCTCAAATGCTAAGAAAGAACAGAGATGCAGTTTCAGAAGCTTTTAAAAAACAGATAGAGTTGGAGCGCGTCTAATGTGGGGTGACCATTCAAAAAAAAAAAAAAAAACTAATACTACTAATACTTCCCTTCTTAGACTTTACAGACCTGAAACTTGCCTTTAGTACTTATTCATTGTTGCTCTTAGTTGTGTAAATTGCTTCCTTGTCCTCATTTGTAAGTCGCTTTGGATAAAAGCGTCTGCTAAATGACTAAATGTAAATGTAAATGTCATGTGTGGGGTTGCTTCTCATGCAAGGGAGTAGGCTCACTCACATCTTTGCCCAAAAACACAGCCATGAATAAAGAATGGTACCAGAACATCTCCAACAGCAACTTCTTCCAACAATCCAACAACAGTTTGGTTAAGAACAATGCATTTTCCAGCATGATGGAGCACCGTGTCATAAGGCAAAAGTGATATCTAAGTGGTTTGGGACCAAAATGTTGAAATTTGGGGTCCATGGCCTGGAAACTCCCCAGATCTTAATCCCATTGAGAACTTGTGGTCAATCCTCAAAAGGCAGTTGAACTATCAAAAACCCGCTAATTCTGACAAACTCCAAGAACTGATTATGAAAGAATGGAGTGCTATCAGTCAGGATTTGGCCCAGAAGTTGATTGAGAGCATGTCCAGTCGAATTGCAGAGGTCCTGAAAAAGAAGGGCCAATACTGCAAATACTGACTCTTTGCATAAATGTCATGTAATTGTTGATAAAAGCCTTTGAAACGTATGAAGTGCTTGTAATTATATTTCAGTACATCATAGAAACAACTGAAACAAGGATCTAAAAGCAGTTTAGCAGCAAACTTTGTGAAAACTAATATTTGTGTCATTCTCAAAACTTTTGGCCACGACTGTATTGTGCATGTGTATTTGTTTAATGTCAATAAGTTTTTATTTCTTTTGTCTACTGTCTAAGGTTATCAGGGTGTGTATGTACCATTTCAATTCAAAACCAACTCAAACAATATCCTATATCATCTTTCCATACACCCTGAAATAACCACAGACCCATGCTCCTTTAAACATCATTTATTAATAAAAATAAACCATACAAAGTTTACATACACTCACCAGTATCCACTCCTCAGAACCAAACCTGTTCTTAATGAAACCTAGGACATTTAACCAGTGTTTCACACCATCCATTCAGAGCGGCCATTTTGGGGTGACATCATCAGGGTCACGACCTCATGGCTGGTGATAAAACTCATTGTCTGTTGTTTATATATAAATTAGTTGCTGGTTGTGTTGTATTTTGAGTTAAGTGTGCATACGTATTTACTCCGTTAATTTATATTTTGTTTAATGTCTTTTATATGTATATTCGTCTACCTATTCCCACACCAAACTATTAAATGGTATAGTCCATGGGCGGAGCCAGTTATATTAAATGGCTCCCAAACACTCACTCTGAGTGGGTAGTTGCAGGAGTAGTCTGGAGAAAGTCTGTTTTGGCAGATTGTGGTCAAAGCTGCTGATTTAGTGGGACATGCCTGTAAATATTGAATACTTTATTTTTCTTTTTTCTTATTATGTCACTTTCACCCTATTCAGTGGCTTCTGTGTCACATTTGCCTATCATCCCTGGTGTTCAATTCTAACAGTCCCATATTCTGTATTCTAGGTATAATTACAGTATGTGTCTTACATATAATATTTAACTACAAAAATACTTAACTAAATCTATAAATGCCTAAATAACTAAAAATGCAATGTATTGGGTCAAAATTATTGACTTCTATGTCTAAAATCTTATTTGATTTATTTATTTCGAAACAGAAAAATCAAACACCAAACAATTCTTTAAACAAAATACATTTAAACATGTTTGAAATGAAGTGGGATGAAGCACAAGCTTAAAATCCTCATAATGATGAAGTAAAGATCATGTTCCATAGAGATATTTTCTACATTTTCTACCATTTATATGTCAAAGCTTAATTTCAAAGAGTTTTTTTTTTTCATCATTTAGATGTTTTTTTAAACAGTCGATTTGTCCTACCTTGTCAGAATGTCCTAGCTGATTTTCAAAACCTAGGTAGCAAATTTTGATGATGAAATACACTACCCATCAGATTGTGCTACCTGCATAAATTTTGATGTGGATTGGTGTGATATGAGGTCGTAAAATCACCCTAAACCACCCCAATTTCTAACCCCAACCTCAGAACCAGTCGGTCAGTGCAATACAGTGATGGTAGCATAATCTGACAGGTAGAATAAAATATTAGGACACCCCACATATTGCAGATTTTCAAACAGTCATTTCTCTGCTAAATATTCACTTGTCCTGCACAAACAATACATCACTGGAAAGTTAATTTATTCAGCTTTTATGTCTTGTATAAATCTTAATATAAAACAAAAATTACACTTATAACGGGTTTAGTGGTCCAGGGTCACATGTTGTACAAATTCTATAAAGCCTAAATAAATTACACATACAGTATATATTTGAAGTAGGCATGGCACGATAACCGTTTTTCAAGGTTTACCGCGGTTTGAAAAAGTCAAGGTTTTAAAACCGCCAAAATATTCTACAATACCATTCCTAAGGTATGTGTAAGAGTTTTTATTTACTTTTTGTTGTTGTTGTTTTAGGACAACAGTATCTCCAGCAGAAAAGATATCCAAAGAGGCTGTTTTAAATAGTACAGAAATCTATATTTTTGAAAAAAATGAAGACAGCAGAAGTTTTATTTTGATTATTCAGCCTGACATTTACTGTTCCAAAATATTACAAATGTATTTCTAAACATTTTAATGTAAAAATCACGTTTAACAAAAAGACATGTGGTACAGGTGAATTGGGTAGGCTAAATTTGTCCGTAGTATATAAGTGTGTGCGTGTGTGTGTGTGAATGTGTGGATGTTTCCCAGAGATGAGTTGCAGCTGGAAGGGCATCCGCTGCGTAAAAACTTGCTGGATAAGTTGGCGGTTCATTCCGCTGTGGCGACCCCAGATTATAGTTATAAGTTATATAGTATATATATATATTTTGACTGTCTACAGAACAAATCACTGTTATACAATGACATTCCTACAGTAATTACCCTAACCTGCCGAGTTAACCTAATTAATCTAGTTAAGCCTTTAAAAATATGTAGTAAAATACTATGTCATGTCATCTTGGCAAAGATATAATAAATCAGTTATTAGAAATAAGTTATTAAAATTATTATGTTTAGAAATATGTTGGAAAAATCTTCTTTCTGTTATACAGAAATCGGGGGGAAAATATCCCTTGGGTATAAATAATTTTGGCCTAACTGTATATACTGTATTCGTACTGTATACTGTCTATGAATAGATTGCATTTTGCATAAAAAAATGTCTGTAAAATGCATAAACTTCAATGCAAAACATATGATGTATTTGGACTATATATGAAATGTATTCAAGCTGGATTCTCTAAGCAGTCAATGAACATGGCTGTTGACTAATCATCCCGTAATCGTGGATATCATAACTCAAATGCGGCATTTAACTTTGGAGGTTAAAGAGGGATTTTCAGGATTTCTTACTCTTGGATTAGCCATCAAAACCTAGAGCAAATCACAAAAGGCCAATTAAAAACTTAACAGACGTGGTGCTGGCAGTGCTCTGGGTCACTCTTTGCAGTGTGAAACCCGAGAATCACTTTCTCAAATGCAAACACACACGCACACACACTCTCACACACATGCGTACACTGAACTGAACAACAGAGTAGATCTACAGGTGGAATGGGACACGTGTGTTTGAGTGTTTAAGTGTGTGCGAG
Organism: Danio rerio; assembly: GCF_052040795.2. Taxonomy (NCBI): domain Eukaryota; kingdom Metazoa; phylum Chordata; class Actinopteri; order Cypriniformes; family Danionidae; genus Danio; species Danio rerio. The sequence continues at coordinate 37,262,407 of NC_141035.1, forward strand.
TGTGTGTGTGTGTGTGTGTGTGTGTATACACATGTGTGAACTGAGGCACGGGTGACCACTAGGGAACTCCTATCACACGCAAACCTGGACACATCTGGCTGCCGAATACAGTAAACCACGATCTGCCAGTGCTATGAAAACATTTAAAACCTACAAGCTAGCATTAATGTATAAGAAATTCAACCTGATTAGATAATTAATGACAGTACTTTCAATAACAAGTGTGCATCAATTTTAAAATAAAGCTTGAAAAATACTTTATCACCACGTTTTAACTATACAAACGCAAAAACAAAATGAAAACGACACTATTAGCCTATGGAGTAACATATTTCAAGCTCACTAAAAATGCTGAAGGGCTCTTTAATAGTTGTATATAAAAGCTGTGATTGTGGACTCAGATCTCACCATGGAAGAGAAAAAATACATTTGTGAAGCAGATGTGGGTATTTGGGGGTTTTTTCAACAGCTTTCTTGGGCACATTCTGGACGGTTCATGTAACTTTACACAGAAAACACAAAACAATCAAATCCCTTTATTACAAATCTACTGTCGACTAGACTGTTGTCATAAACATTTCTATACAGTAAAATGAGTGTGTGTTTGTTACATTCGTTTTCTTTCGGCTTTGTCCCTTATTTATCAGAAATCACCACAGCGGAATGAACCCCCAACTATTCCAGCATATGTTTCAAGCAGCAGATGCCCTCCCAGACACAACCCAGCTGCCATTGTTAGTTACATGTATCTCTTAATATGTTTTTAGGGGGGTCTGAATTCAAAAAGTAGGCAACCATTTTAGTTTCACATTTTAGTGTCATGTTTATGGACACACATTCATATTACATACAGTACAATGAAGTTTAAGTGGTTGCAATATCATTTTTAAAGGATATGTCTCCCAAAAATGAACATTTCCTCAAGTTACTAAACTTTTATGAATTCTTTTCTTCTGTTAAACCCAAAACAAGATATTCTAAAGAACGCAAAAAAAAAAAAAAATGCTGCCACTGACATCTAATACCAAGCTTTACAAGACAATGGCACTTTTTTCAACATTTTTAAAAATATCTAAAAATATATTCAGTATATTAATTCATTTTCCTGCAGCGTAGAACCTTATTTATCAGGGGTCACCACAGCAGAATGAACCGCCGATTATTCCAGCATATGTATTATGCAGCGGATGCCCTTTCAGCCTCAACTCTTACTGAAACAACCATACACTCTCACATTCATTTCCACAGGATACAGCCAATTTAGTTTCTCCAATTTCCCTATACCGCATGTTTTTGGACTGTGGGAGAAACCAGAGAACCCGGAGGAAACCCACGCGAACACAGAAAGAACATGCAAACTTCAAACAGATATGCCACCGGAGCCAGCCGGGACTCGAACCTGCAACCTGCTTTGAGACGATAGTATTTATCACTGTGTGGAGTCTGCATGTTCTCCCTGCGTTCGCGTGGGTTTCCTCTGGGTGCTCCAAAGACTGGAAGTCCAAAAGACATGTGGTACAAATGTATTGTGTAAGCTAAATTTTCCATAGTGTATCAGTGTGAATGAGTGTGTGTGGATGTTTCCCAGAGATGGGTTATGGCTGGAAGGTCATCCGCTGTGTAAAAACATGCTGGATAAGTTTGCGGTTCATTCCACTGTGGCGACCCTGGATTAATAGAGGGTTAAGCCGATATGAAAATAAATAAATGAATGAACTTAAAAGATTTATTCAAAAACAAATGAATACGTTTGTTTATTTTAAAAATATTATTATCTTATATAATACCCCCCAAAAAAACACTGCAATATTTTTGGCTTCCATGACACATTTTAGCGAGTTAAGTTAAGTTAAGTTAAGTTAAGTTAAGTTAAGTTAAAATACTCATTGGCCATAGTGAGTTCGTGTGTATGGGTGTTTCCCAGTACTGAGTTGCAGCTGGAAGGACATCTGCCGCATAAAACATGCTGGAATAGTTGGCAGTGAAGATTTAATTTAATTTAATTTAATTTAATTTAATTTAATTTAATTTAATTTAATTTAATTTAATTTAATTTAATTTAATTTTATTTTATTTTATTTTCAAACTGAGCAACTCAATAGTCAGTTTACTTATTGTTCAAAGCAACTTCGAAATAGTATATAATCACAGGATACAATTTTAAATTGAAGAAAATTCTGAAAATATTGAACTGAAATTTTAAATTAATGCCTAATCAGAAAAGTTATTGTTTTAATAAACTTTTAATCAACACACACCACGATGACAGTTTTAATTATGGCAAATTCAAAAAAACTATTTCTAAAATGCTGAAACACAAATCTGTATACTGTGCGAGACCAGAAAGCACTGAGAATTTCTATTGTCTGCTGCACCCACACACACATCAAGCGACAGAAACTTCAAATAAACTTGCGCAGAATGTTAAGGGAGGCAATTTAACAAGTGTGTGTTTGTGACAGAATTACAACAATTAGGATTCCTGCTGTGTGGTTAATTGCTATTTCTCTATTCATGTGTTTATGGAGGCCTGTAAAAATGTGAGTGTTTTACCTCAAATAACAAACATGTGTTGATTTGAGTGCAGCCAAACCCAAAAGAACACACATGGGTCTGTTAAAACGAGAGGAGTGAGCACCGCGCTGCAGGGCATAAAAACCTGAGCAGGTGGCAGACTTATTTACTTAATGTTTTCAGGCATGGTGTTCACTGTTTTTACACCTCTATGAAAATTAAGAAAACCACACAATTAAAGGTGAAAAATGCACTTACTTAAATGCTTAGATTTAGACTTGTTAGAAAACATGGGAGGAGTCACCATTAAAGTCAGAAAAAAGAGCATCATGTCAGAGTATATTAAAAACATGTATAATGAGTATTATCAATACTGAAGAAGCCCTGAAGATTACAAAATTATGCCTTATAAATGGCATAAAATAATAATATTATCCATATTTTCATAAATATAATTAATAGACTATATAATGTATATAGTATTCAATGTGTAATTCTATTCATTTTATTGTCTAACATATAAGTTAGGTGTATTTACATATTTATGTAGTGTACGGTTTAAGTAAAAGTGCTTGTCTTGTGGTATATACATTGTAAAAAAAAATATGATCAATTAGTCATGACATCATAAGCTTTTAGTTAATTGTAACATATTAAACTAAGTTAATCATGTTCTAACTTAATTTTATAAGTTACGCAAGCCATTAAGTAAGTTTAATACAAGTTCAAATGACTTAAAAGGTTCATTTGATTCGGCTTATAAATTTAAGGCGACCAGTATTTGTTTACAGTGTACTGGCTTAATATACAGTAGTGTGCAAAAGTCTTTAGCACTATAGCAGCATTGTTGACCTAAGACTTTTGCACAATATAAAACCAATCAGTCTCTGTATTAAAAACAAACAGAAAATATAGAAAATTTGTACGAAAAAACAAAAACAGCACATTATTTCCTCTTCAAACTAAGTCTACAGTATGCTTAATGTGGCTTCCCTTGGCACCAAGCACAGCTTGAACTGTTTTGTTCTAATCGTCCTGACATTTTCTGAAATAATGTGCTGTGTAATACTAGGCTTGTTTTAGCACTTTCCAGAGTTTTTCTTTAAGGCTTAGAGTGTCATATCTTTGTTTTTCTGTACATGTGATCCTTATAATATTCAGGTCCGGACCCTGTGGAAGCCATTTCATGACTGTCTTTATTTCATCAGCTGTATTCTTTCTCCAAATAGAATTTCACTGCAATTAGCAGATCATTATCATGCAGAAAATAAAAACTATTACCACTGAAGTCCTTTCCAGAAGGAATACAATTTATGGTTTAAATGGTTAAAAACCTATCTGTGCTTTTTTTGCATTTACAATTCCATCAATTCAGACAACAACAACACTGGCAGAAATGCAGCTCAAACCAGGACAAACAGCCTCTCTTCAACATTGTCTTTCACATGTCTTAAACAATTACACCAAAATAATTCAAACTCTAACCGAACCTAACTCTTATCCTAACCAACCATACATCAGCCAGTATAAATCTAATATTTGTTTTTAAATTGATAAAAAAATTACACTTATGGCTGGTTTCGTGGTTAATGGTCACACATATCCATTATACCATCAGTAAAACAACAGATCTAATGTTGGCCTAAAACTCGTGTATTATACAGTAATATACAGTACTTTTCTTTATAATTCATTTATTCAGTCATTTCACTTTTTGACTTTATTAATCTGGGGTCGCCACAGCGGAATGAACCAATAACTTATCCATCATATGTTTTACGCAGCAGATGCCCTTCCACCTGCAACCCATCTCTGGGAAACATCCATACACTTCCATTCACCACACATACACTACAGAAAATTTAGCCTACCCAAGTCACCTATACCACATGTCTTTGGACCTGAGGGGGAAACCAGAGCACCTGAAGGAAACCCACGCGAACATGAGTAGAACATGCAAATTCCACATAGAAACGCCAACTGACCCAGCCTAGGCTCAAACCAGCGATCTTCTTGCAGTGAGGCGAACTCGTTACCCACTGTGCAACTGTGCAGCCTTTTCTTTTTAATGCAATGAGATATTACATAACAGAAGGTGTTTTTACAGAAGTTGATTTTAACAATTTCAACACAAAGAAAACTGCCACAGGCATTAAAACAGCAGTTATGGTGAAGCTTATAATAATATACAATGGTTTAAATATCAATTTTAATAGAATCGTCTAAATTTATCTGTGCGTGTACTTGCTTAGTTTTTATTTTCTGCAGTAAACAAAGGTCTAAAGATCGACTTGGAATCCTTTTGTGAAACAAAAATGTATGAACCTATCATCTTGTGTCTATTATCAATATATAATATCTAGATTTATCTGTGTAATTGATTAGTATATCATTTATTTTCTGCAATGAAAGAAAACAGGCCTATAGATCTGTATTGTATAACCATCAAATGACTTGTGCTTACATGTACTGCTCATATAACACAGAGATCTGTACTTTGCACTGCAAAATGTCACATTATACTTTTTGCAAGTCATGCATGCATGATACATGTGCTTTTAACAGTCATTTTAGCAAACAAAAAAAGTGGCATGTATGAATTAATTGTATAAGGATTCAAGCTTCAACACTAAATGTTCTTCTTAGAGAAATTATTGTTTTTTAATGTTGACAACACATTGATGATCATGTTTTATAGTGTGTGATCTGTTGGTAAGGGAATGTTTCTGAGGCTCATAGGAGGTCACTGGGGAAGGTGGTAACAACAGCCAATAAGTTGTAGGGAATAAAACTAAGTAGGATTGATAGTATATACAAACCAAAAATCTTAAATAAGGCTATCATGATTGTCAATGATGAGAGGCATCCTTTATCACATGCCTTCAGGTTGTTACCATCAGGTAGTCGATATTGTGTTGCCAGATGTGTAAGAAATGGGACAAAAGTATCATTTATACCTCAAGCTATATAGTTTTTTAATTCCTCCAGTAGCAGTTGATGGCCACTATAGTGGATATTTATTTACAGCAGGGGTTCCAAGAAACTGTCAGATGTCTCTCTGAGTGTATTCTGCAAATGAAATTTCTCTACGGGGACAGATAAAGTATACTTGTCACCTTAAAATTATAAGGTTCTATCTGACATTTCTGTCAAAATTGAGTTGTTGACATTTTCTTATTAAATGACAACTTATTTACATTATGGAATGTTTTTTTTATAAGTTGTTTACATTTTAAGACTTTTTATTTTAAAATAAATGTTACACATACTGTTTGCTAAAAGGAATTCAAAAACTTTGAAGCTCAATATCTCAAAATTATTCAGAACGCAGATAGAAATTATTATTCCAAGGTGACGACTAACGAACTAACTAACTTAAAAACTATGAATATCTAATTTAATTGTGTTTGTTACTGATGTAATGTCGATACCATATTTATTGGTTTTATTTTTCAGCAATAACAAAGGCCTTTGGATCAGTATTGCATAATTTTAGCAAGCGAACGTGCTTGTCATCATGCGTATCCAGTTTATGGAGCACAGAATTAAAGGGATAGTTCTTCAGCCAAAAATGAAAATTACCTCATCATTACCTCATTTACTCTTCCTCATGTGGTTTTAAACCTGTATGACCTTTCTTTATTCTGTTGAGCACAAAAGAAGATATTTTTAAGAATGTTGGCTGACCCAGTTAATTTGCATAGTAGGGGAAAAAATACTATGGAAGTCAATGGGTACAATCAACCAGCATTCTTCAAAATATCTTCTTTTGTGCTTAACAGAAGTTAAATCAAATGTGGTAAATCATGTGAGGGTGAGTAAATGATAACAGATTTTTGTTCTTTTAGGTGGACTATGCCTTTAACAGTTTATTTTTTGTTACTGTATAATGTAATACAGTATACAACTGCATTTCTTAAAGGATAATCATTTTTACACAATGTCTGCTGGATTAGGAGTCATGGATTATTTTTTTGTGAAATTAGGCTATACTATGAGTGTAAATAATTGAATTGTGCTTATTATCAGCATATTATTCGTGTAAAACGGCTGTGATTTTCTGCAACAAAACGAAACAAGCTATCAATGGATGCTGTATGTGAGTGACAGTTGTGATGCCGCCCAACAGTACAATACATACAGTACAGATCATATAACACAAACTTTCACTGTATAAAGACATGGCATATTGCGTTGTAAGGCATTGTTTGTGTTTTTAACAATGAATCTAACAGTTTTTGGAGCTGCTGCGCGTGATAAAACAGAAAAAGGAGGACATATGTGGTCGATAAAAAGACGTAAACATCCCATAAAGCTCTGCGTGTGTGAGCACTTCAGCTAAACAAACAAACACTTGTGTTGCTGTCATGAATCCTAAACTTTCCTAAGCTCTGCAATGACGTCACGCTTACCTGATTGACATATTTCGGCACCTCTTCTACAGTCGCGAATGACGATTCCTCAGGCGTCATCAGACTGAACAGCATCCGAAAGCCCTGAGAAACAGTCACATTGTTTGCTTCCACTTGCGCCATTGTGTTTGTTTGTGAAGCTGGAGCTACTCTCAGCATTACTTGGATGTTGTTTATGAACACCTACAAGCGCTCGGACCTTTGAACTTCACCATGACGAGGAGAGCGTATGAAGATGGATGACGGGATCACGTGACGCCAGACGAGCACTTTTACTTACTGAGATTATACAACTTTAACTATTGGCCTGCGTCTGGCTTACTGCACAAAGTTGGAGAGTTTACAGATACACATAGTAGATAATAGCTATATTGATAAGAGACGCAAGGAAAATATTACAACTACAGTCGCACGTTTTGCTTAATATTACAAAATTACGTCACTTCAAAGGATTTTATTTATGTTAGATTTTTGTTCACCATTTACCCCAAATGAATCACTAAATCGTTTATCTTGGAAGTGCACTTACTGTAAAGTGTTTTGGGTTGACATTTCCAATTTTATTACCAGATTCGTATTTGCAAACTTGTGTGTAGGCATATCCCTTGAACTTTTAATCTTCATTACTCTCTAAACGTAGACCCCTCTCATTGTAAATATATTATCAATTTATTGATTTTTATGGCTAAATTTTACACCCATAAATGTACATTTTCAAAGAAACAACCTAACTTTTTATTTTTAGAAAGGGTTTTTATTTGTACGTGAACTCCTTAAAAGACTCTCTATAATGATTATATTGCATGTAAAACTCTTTCTTGATGTAAGTCTTTTAAAATTGTATAATTTGCTGGGATATATTTATGTAACCTTTTTGTCTTTTTGTTCATATTGTGTCTTTGGCATTTTTTTCTTGCATATTTACAAAAAAAGTTGGATTTTTAGTCGTTTTTACCCTTATTTTTGATACCTCATATATTTTAATCTTCTTGATACCTTATACATTGTAATCTCAATATTTCTTATCAGTTATGACAGAAGTCAAAACTTTTTGTTTTACTTTTCAAAAGTTGTGTTTAGTTTGTTAATAACAGGCTTGTTCTAATTTGTTTTATTAAAAAATGAGTCAACATGCCTTTATGAACATGCGTACTTAGTTTTATATAAAGAAGTTAAATTAATTAGTAAAGCTACAGTCAATAGGCTTATTAAATGAACAAAGACATGAATCTACATTCGTTTTTTTTACTCATATTCGGGTAATGTGTTGTACCACTCAATGTTTAAGTATTTGTTTATTTTTATTGAATCTTAACCTAACCTTTGACATTTATTTATTCATAAATGTTTTTTTTTTTTTTCGGCTCAGTCCCTTTATTAATCTGGCGTCACCACAGCGGAATGAACCGCCAACTTATTCAGCACGTTTTTATGCAGCGGATTCCCTTCCAGCCACAAACCATCTCTAGGAAACATCCACATACACACTCATTCACATACACTGCGGAAAATTTAGCCTACCCAATTCACCTGTACCGCATGTCTTTGGAATGTGGGGGAAACCGGAGCACCCGGAGGAAACCCACGCAAACTTGGGGAGAACACACAAACTCCACACAGAAATGCCAACTGACCCAGCCGAGGCTCGAACCAGCGACCTTCTTGCTGTGAGGCGACAGCACTACTGCGCCATTGGGTTGCCGTACCTTTGACATAAACAACTTTTTTTCATTCTTCGGTTAAAACTATCCAGCATTTTTAGATCAATGCTTAATTATTTTCATATTTTCTGTGTTTGTATCATTTTAAATTATAAAGTATCCTCTAGACAGAAAATGCTGAATAGTTTCAACCCAAATTTTTGGGTTATTAAAAACAAAGAGTTTTTAATAAAGGAAATTCAATTAATTAGTATATTTCTACAGAGAATAGGCTTATTACAAAAACAAAGACATGACTAAATTTATTTTAACTCAAGCTTGGGTGAAATGTGGTACCATTCATTGTTTAGTTTTTTGTTTTTTTAAATTGAATCTTAACCTGACCTTTGACTTAGTCCATATTTTTCACGTTTAGGTTAAAACAACCCTGCATTTTTAGATCAATACTTAATTATATTCGTCTTTTCTATGTTTGTAACATTTTACATTATAAAGAATCCTCTGCAAAATATTTTTTAATAAAGGAAATTCAATTAATAAGTAAAGCTACAGAGAATAGGCTTATTAAATGAACAAATACATGAATCTACGTTTGTTTTGTTGTTTTTTTTACTTAAATTCGGGTTATGTGGTACCACTCAAAATTTGAGTATTTATTTTTTTTATTGAATATTAACCCAACCTTTGATATATACAACTTTTTTATACTTTGGTTAAAACAACCCAGCATTTTTAGATCAACATTTAATTATTTTTGTATTTTATGTGTATGTATCCACTTACATTATAAAGCATCCTCTAGAAAATACCAGAGAGTCTCAAGCCGAATTTTTTAACCCCCAAGCGTGTTAGTGTCATAATAAGTAAGTAATGTGTATTTATATAGCGCATTTATTGTGTATGGCCATACACCCAAAGCGCTTCACAATCATGAGGGGGGGGGTCTCTCCACACCACCACCAGTGTGCAGCATCCACTTGGATGATGCGACGGCAGCCACAGAACAACAACGCCAGTGCGCTCACCACACACCAGCTATAGGTGAAGTGGAGAGACAGTGATAGAGCCAATTCGGTGGATGGGGATGACCGTAAGGGCCGATAAAGAGAATTTGGCCAGGACACCGGGGTTACACCCCTACTATTTTACGAAAATGCCATGGGATTTTTAATGACCACAGAGAGTAAGAGCCTCGGTTTAACATCTCATCTGAAAGTCATAGAGTATTAGATCATTCTGGTGGTGGTGGTGTAAGGATGTTGGGGATATTTTCTTGGCACACTTTGGGCCCATTAGTACCAATTAAGCATTGTGTCAAAGCCACAGCCTACCTGAGTATTGTTGCCGACCATGTCCATCCCTTAATGACTACAGTGTATCCTTCTTCTGATGGCTACTTTCAGGAGGATCACACACCATGTCATAAATTGCAAATCATCTCAGACTGGTTTCTTAAACATAACAATGAGTTCACTGTACTCAAATGGCCTTCACAGTCACCAGATCTCAATCCAACAGAGCACCTTTGGGATGTGGTGGAACAGGAGATTCGCATCATGGATGTGCAGCCAATAAATCTGCTGCAACTGCATGATGCTATCATGTCAATGTGGAGCAAAATCTCAGAGGAATCTATCCCACAAAGGATTAAGGCAGTTGTAAAGGCAAAAGGGGGTCCATCCCGGTACTAGTAAGCTGTACCCAATAAAGTGGCCAGAGAGAGTATATTTTAAATTACTTAAAGAAACAGACAAGCTCTTCAGATGGAAAAAGCTGCACCAACTCAACTGTAAATGTAACAATATGTTGGAAAAAGCTTGTAGTAACTGCTTTTGTTTTTGTGTCTCCGACTACATCTAAAACAATGTAGCTTTTCCTGTCCAGCAGAAGGAACCCAAGGAGTCAAAGTGCAGAGAAAGTCTCAGATGTGAAGCCGAGAGTAGCATGACTTTGTGTGTGACCTCTCTATTCCATTGTGCAGCAAGTCTCCTTGGTGATACGAAAACATTCAAACAAAATATCTTTTTGCGGTTTCTTCCGTCAAAAGTAGTTGAAGCGAAGACTGACTCTTTTGGCAGGACCCTCAGAATCGCAGGTCCTGGTGGGCAAACGTGTCTCCATTCTGCTGGCTTGCGTTACGAATTAGCATGCAGGCTCACTCTGTGGCGACACGAGACAATCTTTCAGACCTGATTTTGTAATATAATATGATCCCTTTCCTCAGCCACCTCTCAGACTTAAGGTAGAAGTCCTGACCCTGCCTGGAGGAGAAACTGAATTTTAATATATTCCCCTGCTTCTTCCTTAATAACGTATTCATGTAAGCTTCTCGCTCGGCCTTAGCATACGTTTGGCCTCATAATCACGGTGATGAGTCGCAGACCCTCGCTGGGTTTCTCTATAGGAACATTCAGCTTAAGGCATTTGAAGTTGCTGAGGGTTAGAAAAATGTTCTTGACAAATTAGAGCCACAGCTGAATACACAACAACGCCTGTGTATCGGTACATAAGGTCCAGGCCAGTTGTGTGCAATTAAGACGCACAATTTCAGCTTCTGTAAGGAGGTCACTATTGGTCAATGTCAGTTATTACGGGGCCACAATTTGCTGGCTTTTGTGCTGTTTCTGTATGAAAAAAATTGCAAAAATAAAATTATTTAATAAACATATTAAGAGTTTGGATGCAAAAACCTCAAAATGTCATCTGGAATTTTTTTCTAAAATGAGCATTTTTCACAAGATCCTGTATGTATGTTCAGTAAACCCACTTTTATGGCAAACAATAAGTTATTTTTTGTTGCCTTTAAAGTGAAATAACTGAAAAAAAAACATTGGAGGCTAAGAAAAATGTTTATTTTCAAAGACAATTTCAGAGGTTTTTGCATATTAACTCTTTATACGTAGATTTATGGTTGTTTTGAGAGTATATAAGGTGAAAACTTTACAAATAAATGTAACCCACCGGTTCCTAGGAGGCTAAAGACCATGGCCTCTAACGTCTGTCACTAGAGCACCTTTAGAGGCCAGAGGCGTGAGGTTTACCTGCATAGCACTTCACTAGCTGGCCTCCGTTACACTCACCCCCTAAACCTCACTCCCATCCCGGATGAGCCCCCACATGTAACCCACCGGTCCAACTGCACACAGCCCAGTCTGAGCTGGAATCGAACCAGCGATTCTTTGCATGGGAGTCGGTTGCTCTAACAAGGAAGTTAAAGACCATTGTCACTAGCATCTGTCACTAGAGCACCTTTTAAGGTAAGAGGAGTGAGATTTACCTGGATAGCACTTCACTAGCTGGCCTGTGTTACATAAAAATAAACTTTCATTTCAAGAGTTCACACTTAGCTGATGATTGATAGTAAAGCCAGTTTGGCGTGCTGTCCCGGGAGAGAGCCCTGAGCTTATAAGATCCTCGAGCCCTGGGCTCCCTCCCGTTGCAAGGCGAGAGGGGAGTTTGAGCTCAGGTAGATCTCGATGACTCCCCTTCTTGCTTATTGTAGCTAAGTGTCGGATATGTATGCTGAAAGGTGTACTCAGAGTTTAGCTAATGTATTTTGATTAATTGTTTAGAGTGCTTGTTTTTGAACTGTGGGAGGAAACAGGAGGACCCGGGGAAAACCCACGCGACCACGGGGAGAACGAGCAAACTCCGCACAGAAATGCCGTCTGGTTTGGAAAGGAATTAAACCAGGGGCATTCTTGCTGTGAGGCAAAAGCGCTAATCGCTGGCCACCGTGACGCCCGTTTGAAAGGAGGGAAAGTAGGGTTGGGTGGGGGGGTTTCTTCAAGACGAAGATATTGAGATGAGAAAAGTCTGGTTATTTATAGTGAGTTAAGAATCGTCTGATAGGATAATCAGTCATTAGCTAAAGTTGGAACAGCTGTGAACAATCATAAGCACATGATCCTCTCGAAATTTGTTTATGAATAAACTTCACTTAAGGTTTACAATAAAAATCCAATTAGATTTACAGTTCTTTAGTTAACAAAGCTACAGTAGATCTGTCATATAATACATTCAATAAGACATGTAGGGATATAATGCTTTACAAACTGTATTGTATGCATTGTACATATTGTAACATTTGAATATTTTTCATAATATAACAAAATATAACGAATAAATATATACAGTTGAAGTCTGTTTCAAGTCTTGTCAGTTTAACTTCTGATATAAGATTTGCTGAGTACACAAACACAGAACATAACAGAAAGACGGTCCATGTCGTGCGAGTATAAAAACTTTTAAATTATTTCAGTATTAAAGTATTACATTTACGGATTAAAGTAAGTTCTCTGCTATATACCTCTAATTATACAGAAACTTACTGTATGTGAAGTACATGATCTAAACAGTATACATGTTTTTAATATTTTTTAGATTTTATTAAAAAACTAAAAAGCCTGTTAGATGGGAAGATTTTAGTATAGCATAAAATAGAAATAGAAAATGTAATAAAGGTTAAGTCATAAATGGGAAAAGCTAACCACTGGGTTAAAAAGAGTTATTTAATTTTAATTAAAACACAAAATTACCTGTGCATTGGGTTTGTCATTGTTTATTAATTTAGCTTTTCCTAGTACTGAGTTGCGACTGCGTATATGAGGAGTAGTTAGTTCATTCCTTAGCTCTCGGCGAAGGTGGTCACACTTTTTTCCTCTCCCTCCCATATCTCTCCTGGCTGGCTCCTCTTGCCTCATCTTATTCTATCTCCGAGGCTCTCATTGCCCTGCTCTCCAAATGAATAAGGAATTATGGACTTGATCAACTGGTCTCTGAACGCAATTGACACCATCTTCTCAATGAGAAGTTTGGGTTCGGAAGAACCCAACTGTCCTGTGGAGATGTTTGCAGCTGGATACGTGATGGACGGCTGCGAGAAGTGGCCATCATGTGCCTGGCTGCTCTGTCCCTTGGAGGATATTGAAGATATCTATCTATTCAGAACTGAATGGAAAATCATACAAGGCAACATATGAAAGTTTATTGTTGAAGCATGTGTTATTGTGTGCACATGATACAGCTGTCGAGATTTATATGTACATGACATAATGTTTGACTCTCCTGCATGCTTAATTGATCGTCATTTACGATCACAAATTGAAATTGTACAAAAACATCAGTATCAATAAAGGCACAATCAGTGCAAAACTAAAACATACAGTTTTTCAATCCAACGGAATGTCATTAGGCCAGATTTGACCAATCGTTTTTTGTTTTTTAAGACTGCTACATTTTATTTTCAAGTAAAAGAGCAGAAAAATACTACTTTGAAGGTGCTGCGGGTGACTTTTTTATGGAACTGCATGCAGGAAATACCCATAAGACCTGACCAGAAGCCCCAGACCCTAGGAAAAATTGGCTTTGCTGGCATGTCAGATTTTGAAAACACCTCTAATGCTTTTAAAGGGAGTTCTACCAACAGTCTACCAGTATCCAAAATGCTTTAAAGGTGACATCGGATAAAAAAAAAAAGTGTTTTGTATTTAATTAGGTTTCTGTCTTGTCTTCCAGCTCAGACAAGTTGAAATGAAAGTATGTTTTTCATTACTTGTTTTTTTATTCATAAACTGTATGAGTGTATTTATGTATCATAACTGACCTTCTTAAATTTCGTACTGGTTTTCCCAATGCTATTTGGAATTTGTACAATTTTATCCGTACATTTGATTACGATTTGCTCCTTGATGATGGCTGGGTTTAGGTATGGGGTTTAGTGACATGCCTCATATTTAAAGTCCAACATTTTTATACGTCTGAACTGAATTTGTATGAATTAGCCACGAAAGTGACAAAATTGAATATAGTAATATTTCATCGTGAGATCAGACTACACTCAGAAAAGAAAAAAATTGCCACTTGTTCAAACTACATATTTAATATGAGCTAAACAACACAATTTTTAAGTCTTTTTGGGGGGGACAACTTAATTGTTTTATGTTCAATCCACTAAAATTTATAAAACCGAATTAGATAACTTAATTTTTTCATGTTGTCCCAACACAAATCAGCGATGGAACCCCACATGTTTTTACACTGTTGTTTAACTGTTACTTCCCATCAACAAAACTACGGACTATGTGTCCTCCTCCACTCCTCTTTTTGCAAACAGACAGCAAAGCGATTAACGTTAATGCCTTTTGTTTCTTTGCTTTTGCGATTCTGACATTTAAAATATATAAATTATGTTTGGTTCATTCTGTCATTATCAAACCCCAGCTTCAGTTCACTCGTGTTTAAAATCCTATCATTATTCTTCATGTGCAGAGCTGTGATGTCAGTGTGTGGTGCTGTACTTTTCACATTGACCAGCTGAGCGTTAGTGATGGGAAGTTGGATCGTTTTACAGACTCAGATCTTTGAGTCTTGTTCATTTTGTTCAATTTGCCAAAATATTGAAAAATGTTACGAGTTGCTTGCAAACTCATCTACAACTACACCAAATGTTGATCACACTACAAGCAAGTCATAACCAGAATGCTATAAGAAAGAGAAAATCATTTATTGTTTACCTGGTCTTTTGTCTTTGATTATGTTAGCTCACCTCTTCTGACAGGTTTTCAAATTTGAGTGGTTCGTTCACGTGACACTGACAGTCCCATATAACCTTAACCAATACACACAGTCACAGCCGAAAACACAGATGATTAGTCCACCTTTCAAGTCTTCTGGTTTTTGAGTCATTCCTTCATCATGTGACAGCATGTAAAGAGAGATGACTCAAACCCAAGGACTCGAGAAATGAACGGATCAAATCTTTTTCCGGCTCTGCCTGTATATGATTGACTTCTGTCTTTCACTTGATGAATGAAGGACTCTAACCGAGGACTCGAGAAACGAACGCATCAAATCTTTTTCTAGCTCTGACTGTATATGATTGACTTCTGTCTTTTACTTGATGAACGAACGACTCAACCCGAGGACTCGAAAGATGAACGAATCAAATTTTTTTCCAGCTCTGACTGTACATGATTGACTTCTGTCTTTCACTTGATGAACGAACGACTCAACCCGAGGACTCGAAAGATGAACGAATCAAATTTTTTTCCAGCTCTGACTGTACATGATTGACTTCTGTCTTTCACTTGATGAACGAACGACTCAACCCGAGGACTCGAGAGATGAACGAATCAAATTTTTTTCCAGCTCTGACTGTACATGATTGACTTCTGTCTTTCACTTGATGAATGAAGGACTCAAACTGAGAACTCGAGAGATGAACGAATCTTATCTTTTTTTTAGGCTCTGACCGTATATGATTGGCTTCTGTCTTTCATAAAACCAAAGAATGACTCAAACCGAGGACTCAAGAAATGAACGGATCAAATCTTTTTCCAGCTCTGACTGCATATGACTGACTTCTGTCTTTCATGTGATGAACGAACGACTCAAAAAAAGAAACTAATATTCTACTCCACCTAAACGATGAAAAATAAACAAATTAATCTCTGAGAGGACTCATCGTTCTTGAGTCATACAAAAGATTTGTTCAAAATGAACGAATTGTTCAAGAATGACCCATCACTACTGAGCATTTGTTAAATACAGTTGCGTCATTTTTCATATGTACAGATGTTTGTTTGAATACATTTTACATGGATAACGGCTGGCTGCAATGTCAAGCACTTATAAATTATACACGAGGAAGAAAACGCCAGTGTGGGGTTCTCACATTTTGTCAATCATACAGACAAAAGTCAGCAGAAGCTCAAGGTTTGGTGAACAGCAGCTCATTAGCATTTAATGAGCCACGAAGTGAAACGACTCACTGTGGACCAAGGTAAGTTTTGACTGTGTAAAAAGTGTTTATTTACTCTACCATTGAGAAATTTTTTACCAAAGTTATAGATTTTCATTAAGACATATCAACTTTTGTAAAATGGGTATCTGTTGTCACCTTTAAAGGAACACGATTATTTTACAAATCACCTAGAGATAAACAGTAAAATTGTACCATTTTTGCATGCATTCAAGCCAATCTCCGAACTTTGCAATCGTACTATGGTTGCAGCAGGCACAATGATATTATGCCGGACCAAAAAATAATACTAGTGTAATATGATTGTGCTTGCTACAGCAGCAAATTCCTTCATTATTACACCGGAATGAGAGAATACTGTAGTTCCTAGCCATAGCCTGAAAAAACCGTCGGTCTGTACACAATGTAACTACAGAGGAGTCAAGGTTTAAATAGGAAAACTATCGAAATTATTTTTTTAATTTTTTAAGTGAGACGCTAACGGTCTAATCAGATACAATGTATAGGCTAAGCTAAGCTAAAAGTGCTTCTTCTAGACCCAAAGATTGGCTGAATGGATTCACAAATGGTCAAACTCAACATCTCTAACTCTAGGGGAGTGGTAAAATGAGCCTATTCTCAAAATAAAGTGGGGTGTTGCTTTAAAATACAAACTTTCAAGATGATTTCAAACCATTTAAGGGCGAGCAAATGAGTAAATGTTTTGGTTGAACCTTCCCTTTAACGATATTTTCGAACGTGTAAACATTTCCATCAAACTAGCAAAACATCTTTACATTGTAAATTGACACCTAAGTATGAGAAAGACGCTGCATCATTCAAAGGCACAACAGTATATCAGTCGTGTATAGATTTTTTTACAAGTTTAGCGAGGACTGACACTATTTGCGGCGCAACAGGAACTGTCCTCATTGGCACCTGTTGTGCAGTATTCGTGTACTTTCAGTCTGTACTTTCAGTCTGTACTTAACTTGATCTTGACCTCAGATAAGTTGTTAGTATCATAAGTGAGCGTGTTCAGAGCTCTGGTCGCTGTCTTGACTGTCCTCGTTGTTGAGAAGTGAGTCTGGCGTATGGAGTCCAGCAATGCCCGAAAACTCTGAGGGAAGCAACGTTCCCTTCTTTACATTGACAAGCTCTTTTTCTCGGGCTACTGCCCCCTGCTGACCTCCTTTAACCCGCTTCCACTTCATCCGTCTGTTCTGAAACCACACTTTCACCTGGTGGGACAGAAAGATACACAAGTTATTTGCTGCAGTCCTAAAAATGATGTTTATGCTTCTGTGAGGTTTAATCAGCCAAAAAATCTTTCCACTGCGCAAGTGGAAAATGGACTTCAGATTATTACTCATTATTGTTCAGATTCTTCACACTGTAAAAAGTGTTTTTATTTTTGAGGAACACAAAATGGTGTGTGTTTCACCTTAACATAAAATAAATAAAATGGTGGTTGGGAATTGCAATTACAATTGAGGCTGACAATTTGACAATTGACAATTCTCATCCTTATTATTGTTTCTCACAATTTCTCAAAAAAAAATTCAGAAAATGGAGATCATTTTCTGAGGAAAAAAGACAACGTAAAAGTTAACCATTTCTAATTCCAACACTCCTTTATAAGGAAAACTAGCCTTATTATATTACATATTTTAAATTATATTACCTTTTTTACATGTAAACTCTGGATTAAAAAAACATTAAAAGAGATGTAAACTTCTAGTAACATTAAATGAATGGCATTAGAATGCTGAGATGAAAAGTTGCAATTGCCTTATTTTATTCAATAAGAGAAAAAAAACAGATTTATAATCGACTGATACTTTTTAAAAAATTCCATGGCAGAAAAATCAATCTGGATGGCGAGATAAATAAATAAATAAATAAATAAAATAAAAATGTAACAGTAAGACATACTGTAAACTCAAAATTTCAAGATATAAACAATTGTAAAAAAAAAAAAAAAAAAAAAACTTAAAATTCAGAGTTCCCCTTACAGCTCCAAAATGGAAGAGGAATTTTATTATTTGGAGTTGTAAGGGGAACTCTCACAATATTTTTTTTCTTTTTTTTACTACAAATTAATATTACAGTTCAGAAAAAAATGTAGTAGGGTTAAAAAAGTCAAAGTTGTACCATTTAGGCTCCAAATTGTAAGAGGAATTTTTTTTAAGTTAATTATTTTTAAGAATGACAACTTTCATTTTTCATAGCCCATGAGTAAAATAAAAAATTACTCAAGCAATTGTGAGTTTTTATTTTTACAATTGCAAACTCACAATTAGATCTTATTATTTCCAGACGCATCATACAATTCAGAAAAAGAAATGTGGCAGAGTAAAAAAGTCAAAGTTGCAATGTTTAAACTCAAAATTAAGGAGAATTGTTTAAAGTAATTTTTTATAATGACAATTTTTATTTTTCATATACCATAAACTAAACATTTTAAAAAGACTCAAGCAATTGTGAGTTTTTGTTTTACAACTGCAAGTTGTAGACTCAACAGTTCATCTTATAATTCAGAAAAAAAGAAATGTAGTAGGGTAAAAAAAAGTCAGTTGTGAGGTGAATTATTTTTTAAGCTAATTATATTTAGCATTCCAGTTTTCATTTTTCATATCCCATAACCAAAATAAAAAAGACTCTAGCAATTAGAAAACTAATTAGTAAACTCACACAATTAGATATTTTTTTCTTCTCAAATTGTAAGGGGAGTTGTATTATTTTTCATATCCCATGACCAAATAAAAAAAAAAGTCTAGCAATTTTGAGTTTTTATTTTGCAAATGCAAGTTGTAAACTCTCACAATTACATCCTTTTTTCTCCAAATTCATCTTACAGTTCTGAAAAAGAAATGCGTTAAATTCAAAATGCGGTAAAAAAAAAGTTGTAATGTTTAAACTCTACAATTAGGTATTTTTTTCTTTAAATTTATCTTACAATTCAGAAAAAATATATAGAATTGCTAGTTTACAACTTCTAAAATGTGAACTCACAATTTTGAGTGGAAAAAAGTCAGAATTGTGAGACAAGAATTACATCTTTTATTTTTTGCAGCCTTTCTTTTTAAGCAGGTAATTTGTCTTCATCAAAGTTTGCTTGTTGGCCCGCTGGTGCAGATGATCTGTTTACTGTGTGTGTGTTGGCAGAGTGATTGGAGAGCTGGATCAACCCATGACTCACCAAACTCCAGTAAACCAATATGCCTCCATCAGGTGCAAATGTGCTATTCTGAGGCCTGAGCCGCAAACTTTGGAATTATGTTTCTCTGACCAAGTCTGAAAAATAACATGCGCATATTTGCCAGTTATTTCAAGATCGGCAATAATAAGAGCCCATCTGTAATGTGGCATCAGACAATTTCTGTCTTTTCCCTTTGCAAGTCAGAGCCCGCTTTTACGTTTCCCAGAATGATGATTTAGCTGTTTCTTAAACGGTCACCAGTGAGGCTCGCTGAGGGACCGGGCCACCATACACTAACATTTATTTCTGGCGAGGCATAATGTTAGAGATGGTCACGTGGAATAGACGCTAATTCTTCATATGCAATCAGACTTGACGAACACCAGGCCCAAATCAGCTAAATGATGTCATTTGAAGTATGTTTTTCCCCTCTAAACGGCTATCAAACGTGATGGTTAAGATCAAAAGCACATTTGACATTCTAATTAGAGACACAATGATTCGTTTGGCTTATGTTTCAAGGAATATTTTGGGGATTTTAAGACGCTGCAGGCAAAACAGGCTTGCCATAAAGTGACTTTTAATTCAGTCTAATGTAAAGAAAATATCCAAAACACACGTTAAGCATTTTTTTTGTCAGACTTTAGCAATTTGTGTCTGTACATTTCCATTACAGTATCTATATTCAAAGGCCATTTTCTCTAAATACCATGGTGTAGTCCTTACTATACGCATGTATACTCAGTATACCTACTTTTTTCCACTGTGTGTATTACCACTTCTGAGGATCGATAATTGCGTATACTCACTTGTTTTGGGGATTAGACTTCCCTAATTTATGTATTCAATTTCACGTCTCCTTTAACTGTATACCAAATGTTTTTTTTTAACTTGCATCTTTGCAATTGGTGCATTTTTGTTTAATTTGCAGCATTCCCCACCCCTGACGAGCGCAGCAGCTGCGAGAACATTTCGTGAGTTATTCGAAGATCACAACAAATTAACTGAATGATGTCAAGCATCGTCGTCGCTTTAGCCCTCATATATTTCCATTCAGCCCCCTAAAACGTTTGCGATTACCTCATGAAGTGTGTACTGTACTTATCTGCATACATCTGAGTGACATCAGAGTGAAACATCATTTGTTGTATCGTGTTTAAAATGATTTCCTATTATGACTTATATTACGATAGGGAAATATGTAAATTAGCCTGTACGTTTTTAATTAGTTTATATTTATGCCATTATGAATTTAAAAAATGGTGGTTTTATTTAATACATGGAAAGTACATGTACTTGAGTATAGGCTAGTATTTGGGGTTTTGAAGAAGTGTGCTTTGCTTTTGTTTTCTAGATTAAAAATAATAATTAAAAAAATAATAATAATAATAATATATGCTCATATACATTTAAATACAGCTCAATATACTCAGCCAGTCTCCAGGTCAGCTGGGGTCACTATTAGCTAAGCATAAATCATTGAATTAGGATAAAAATGAATAAATTTGTTTTTATATTTTTCCTTTTTAAATGGATAGTTCACACAAAAAAAAAAAGAAAATTTGTATCAATTACTCAACCTTTACTTGTTCTAAACTGGTTTGTCTTTTTTTATTCTCTTGAACACAAAAGAAGATATTTCCAAAAAAGCTAGACACCTGTAACCATTGACTTCCATAGTATTTGTTTTTTCTTTTGTGGAAGTCAATAGTTACAGGTAACTGATATTTAGTGTATATATATATTATCTAATAAATCAAAGAAACATTGACTTTCATCGTTTTTTTTTTCTTTTTTTTTTTTGCCTACTTTTAAAATTTGGATTAGGTGGGTAATAGTACACCACCTTTTTTAGCACTACACCACTGCTAAATACATTTTTTTTTTTTTGCACTGAGCCATAAATCTCCACTTCAGCAGCTCTTTCATACACTAACCTTCACATATTAATTTATATTTACTGTATATTTTGATGATTTTTAAAGAGGTATTTGTTCGTAAATAATATGCCTAAGTACAGTATGTACAATGTTTTATTCTATAAAAAAATCCTGGCTCTTCATAGTTTTTTCTGAATTATAGAGTGAACAGGCTCATTTTTGGCTTGTCATGAAGTGACTTTTAATTCAGTCTAATGTACAGAAATTACAAAAAACACACTTTAAGCATTTTTCGCTGTACTTTAGCAATTTGCGTCCATACATTCCCATTACAGTACCTATTTTTAAAGGCCATTTTCTCTAAATTACTTTTTTTTTTCTTGGATAACCCATAAATCTCCACTTTAGCAGCTCTTTCATACACCAACCTTCACAGTTTTATTCATATCTACTGTATATTTTTGTAGATTTTTAAAGAGGAATTTGTTCATAAAAATATGCCTGAGTACAGTGTGTGCAACATTTTATTCTATAAAAATACTGGCTCTTAATAGTATTTTCTATATTTTAGAGTGAACAGGTCCATTTTTGTTTTGTCTTTTTAATTCAGTTTAATGTACAGAAAATATACAAAACACACTTTAAGCATTTTTTTGTCATACTTTAGCAATTTGTGTCCATAAATTCCCATTACAGTACCTATTTTTAAAGGCCATTTTCTCTTCTTTTACTGAGCCATACATCTCTATTTTACTCTTTCATACTGTACACCAACCTTCACGGTTTTATTCACATCTACTGTATATTTTTGAAGATTTGTAAAGAGGGATTTGTTTGTACACAATGTGCCTAATTATATACAACAATTTATTTTAAAAATAAAATAAAATTCATAGTCTCTTCATAGTATTTTCTGAATTATGGAGTGATAAAAAAGATTCCCCAAATGCCCTTTGTAAAAACGCTGTCTTTAACATGTCAAAAATATTATTTTAATATGTGAAAAATAAATAAATAATAAATTAATTAATTAAAAATTAAACCTGACCCAATCCAATGTTCAGATTTTTGTTTAGACATGTACGCAAATTAGCTCATATATATTGAAATTATGCCTCATTTGCATATTTAAATGTGATATTTTTGAAATCCTGTAATCAGTGTTGGGGAAAGTGACTTTTAAAAGTATTTTTTCTAATGTAACTTAGGGCTCATACACCCGTCGCAATAAGGTGCAAGACGTGTTTGGCACGATGTCTTGCTATTTTCAGACCAGCGCAACCCTAATTTTCCCGTTTTGCACCACGTTGTTTAAATAGCAAATCCATTTGCACCACTTTGTGGACTCATGAGTATTACAGTCTAGAAAAGAGGTGTGTTAAAGTGCAAATGGCGTGTTGCTATTTTGAAGAATTAAAATAAACTGTGCAATAGACCAGCTTAAAGTCCAGTGTAGTTGTGTGCTTTAAACGCTCACACATTGTTTAATACACAAAGGTTGTACAGCCATTCACAAATATCTTTACAAATGGAAAAAAATAATAAAGGATTAAAATGTTACCAAAATTATTATTTCCTACATAAATATAAAAACCACTGGCTGCATGCCTTCTTCATCTCGGCGGGCTTTCCTCAGTTTATTCATGACAACCTGCATTTGTATAATGTCATTATTGTTGTTATTATTATTATTATTATTATTATTATTATCATCATCATTATTTATATACATATTTATATTTGTTTTATTAAAAACAAGCTTATAGATTTGTCCACCTGTCAGGTTTTGGACCATATGGGGCATAGGACGTGTGTTTGGATATACAGTAACTCAGTTTTTTGACCACACTTCATTATTATTGTTCATTTATTCATTTGCTGGAAATTAGAACTGAATGTAGAAACAAAATTAAATATATAGGCTGATGGATGTCTTTATTGGAGTGCGTACAACACTGTTTACTTATCCACGAAAGAGAGAAAGAGAACGTAAACAGGCCGAATGGAGGAGGCTCTTTTTTCTCGCTAGTGAAGCGTTCAGTTTTTCCACTTACAAAGTCGCCATGTAAATACACAATGCGCCATGGCAAGACACAACTGGCATAAAGGGAATGGGAGATGAGACTCCCATCTCATAACTTGTTTAATGCACCTCATGCTCAAAACACACCCATAAATCATTAAGAGAATAAGCACAAGCCTGTTAGACCATACGTCATGGCGCAATGCATATTTTTACGTTTTTAAAATAGTAAAAGTGAATTTGGACACATCCTTAATGCTTTTGCACCCTGCGCTTTAGACTCTGCGCCTAGATCGTTAAAATAGAGCACTAAGTGTGTTACTTAGTTACTTTTCATCTAAAGAAATTTGTTTTTTTGTGTGTGTGTGTGTGTGTGTGTGTGTGTGTGTGTGTGTGTGTGTGTGTGTGTGTGTGTGTGTGTTTATGTATGTTTGTTTGTTTGTTTCTTTCTTTCTTTGTTTAATCTCAGCTGATTTTAAGATTTTGTAAAAATATGATTTCAATATGTTAAAAAAATATATTTTTAAAACTTGACCCAATTTAATGTTCAGATTTTTGTTCTAGAAATGTATTCAAATTAGCTTATATTGATTGAAATTAAGCCTCATGTTATTATTGTTATTGTTATTATGCCTTATGATATTATTGAAACCCTTTAATCAGTGTTGGGGAAAGTTACTTCTAAAGTAATATATCATCCAAAAATGTGTTACTTATTTACTTTTTAACGAAAGTAATGTGTTGTTTGTGTGTTTGTTTGTTTGTTTGTTTGTTTGTTTGTTTGTTTGTTTGTTTGTTTGTGTGTTTGTTTGTTTGTTTGTTTGTTTGTTTGTTTGTTTGTTTGTTTGTTTGTTTGTTTGTTTGTTTGTTTGTGTGTTTGTTTGTTTGTTTGTTTGTTTAATCTTGGCTGGGTTTAAGATTATGTTAAAATATGATTTCAATATGTAAAAAGAAAAAAAAAAATTAAACTTGACCAAATCCAATGTTAAGATTTTTGTTCAAGAAATGTATGCACATTTACTCATATTTATTAAAATCATTCCTCATATGAAATATGTAAATGTGAGAATTTAGAAATCCTGTAATCAGTGTTAAGGAAAGTTATTTAAAAAAATAATATATTACTAATAAATTACTAATATATTTTTTAAGTAACTAACTGTTACTTAGTTACTTCTTAAGGAAATTACTGCCGTTTTTGTGTTTGTGTTGTGTTTTTTGTGTTTTCATTTTCCTTATTCACCTGCAGTGTCTTGCCTTCAGGTCTTCTATCAACAACATACTGAATCAGCCACCCAAGTTCATTACTGTCAGCACTGTAAGACTGACACTCTTAAAATATATCTGCAGCGTTTGCAATTCTCCTCTTAACTTGAAAACGTCCTGTAAGATACTGTGTGCGCCGGTTCGTGCACGTCATTATACAGAAAATAGGCAAAATATAAAAAGGGCACATGTATTTCATAAAAATATCATCACTCGCATGGCGCCGTTGGGATAAATTTGAAGCTGAAGACTGGTTGTGTGTAAATGAAATCAGAGCCACGTTGCAGTTGTCATAAAACTCAGCACACATCTTGATTCCTTCAGGTTGGTAGATTACTTTTGGTTGCGTTTTTAATGGAAAAAAATTAATGAGAAATTCTAATGTTAATTTTTTTTGTCTTGAATGGAGTTTGTATGTTAAAAGGCTAAATAAACTGCTTCTAAACCGTTTGAGCTTTAAATTGTCCGTGCTAAACAATATTTTATGGGAGACGTTCTCGAAATTTTCAGCCCACGACGACTCCTAAAATAACATCTCCAGTGACTAGCGACCCCAACTATGCTCGGAGGTGGATATAAACATACAAATATTGCACACAATGGTGCACACACCAATAGGAACTGTATAAACATGAGCATATTCACAACACAAAAAAGTTGCACAGTTTAACAACCATATCATTTTTTATAATCATTATTCACCTGATTAATTTACTATCAACCTCATGAGAATGGTGGGCACAATGTTTACAGCACAAGACTCTTCTTGGTTTAATTTTGACACCCTCACTTGGAGATTATCCTGAATGTTCAGTCGTGGGCTTTATTTTTAATATATGTGAGTGCCATAAAGGTGTCAAAGTTTAACATTGTGCTGTAAAATCAATCTTCTGCAACTAACGCTATTGCTGTGACATTAATCTAGCATGATAACCCTAGGGGTCACAATCTAATGGAAAAAATATTTGAAAGGCTGATGAATTTTTATTTGCATGTTGTTGTTGTTTTATGTAACTATTAAGTATATATTAAATATATTATAAGTTAAAACTATTTGTATCTTCTGTAGGTTATGGATAAAATATGATAATTCTAATGGTTTAATAACATATATGAGGTTTTTGGAAATCACCAAGCGACCCCCACTTTAAAAAAACACTGTTTTATGGATAAACTGTGAGTTGGTAAAATGTTTACACTTAAAATTTCTTAAAACGATCACATTTAGAAACAAACCATTTTAAATTCTATATCAAATTGTATTTAAATAAATAAATAATAGTTGTTACATATTTGGACAAATTTAAATTAAACATTATATATGAATATTAGATAATAAATGGGAGAATTAATTTACCAAATGAAATATAAAAATAAGAAAAAAAGTAAAGTTCAGACTGACTTTAGGAATAATATTAAGCCCTTGAATATTGAAGAATAAAACATTTTGAAAGCAACGTTCATTTAAAGTTTGATGTTTATTATTTAAAAAAAATGAATGTGATATTTTTTTTTGTTTTTAAGATGCTGCTCGGACTGCCTTTAGAAATAGCTAGTTTTTTAGCCATTAATAATTGAATTATTGAATCAATTAAATATTTTTTTTACTATTTATATTTTCTTTATATAAAATAAATAGATAGAAAAATATATAAATAAATAAACATATAAAATGTGCAATAAACTATTAAAAACAGAAATATATATAATTAACATTATATATAGAAATAAATGGCAACATATACAGTTGAACAAAAAATTGGCCTCCTGTGAAATATAAATTATTTTTTAAATATTTACCAAGTGATGTTTAAGATTTTTTCAAGACATTTTAAAGATAATAATTTTGAAAACCGATTTCAAATAACAAATTTTTTTGTCTTTGCCTAGATGGCAGCACATATTTTTTTGTTATTTTGTAAGACACTAATAATCAGATTAAAGTTCTAATTTAAAGGCCTAACTAGGTTAATTAGTGTAACCAGGCAAGTTATGTTAATTAAGCAAGTGAATTCCAGTGAATGCAAATAATTATTTTTCATGAGTCTAACATCCATGTGTAAGAAAACATACAATATGACAAAAGTCATCTGACAAAAGTCAGAAAGATGAAGTCATCAGAAAAAAATAGCAATAAAAAAATTTGAAGCACCAAAAGCAGCCCATAATAACGTCAATTTGAATACTAATTAGGCTATTTTTGCTATCCATGAACTTTAAAAATGTTTTGTTTGTTTTTTTATAACAAAAACTTTAATTTCTTATGTATTTTTTAAATAAGTATTTTTTCATATTATTCTACATATTTAGCAAATCTTTTTGGTACCTCAAAAAGTGTGGTTATGATGACCATCCGACAAGCTAATCCAGCTAAAAATAGAGCTTTAAATGTCACTAAAATGCAGTATTTACAACTGCAAAAAGGTTCACTCTTTAAGACAAAGAACCACCCTTATAAGTAGAAAACTAATATAATAGGAAACACTGTGAAAAAATTCCATGCTCTGTGAAACATAACTTGGGAAATATTTTAAAAAGAAGGAGCTATAATACCAATAATAATTATGACTTCAACTGTACACCCCTAAAAACATTTAGCGTTATCAATAGAATGCTGCGCTAAACTCAATCAAAGATAGTTTTAATTAGCCAGTGCAACATTATCATTAGTATTCATTTATCATGTGCAGAGCAGCGGTGGCCCTTCAGTCACAGTCAAGAGCTCCAGCAGGTTCACACAGAGATCACGTTGCAGGAGACGGATCTGTTTACTTGTCGTGTGGCAAGGTTTTTAATTCTAAGCCTTGGGAATGAATCCCCAGAGAATAAAGCATAATTTCAGGCCACAGATGCCACTTGCTTATCTAAAAGGCAAAATACTGCAACGTGTTGAGGTCAGAATTATTAGCCCTCCTGGTAACTTTGAGTTCTTTTAGATTTATTCCT
This sequence comes from Danio rerio, assembly GCF_052040795.2. Taxonomy (NCBI): domain Eukaryota; kingdom Metazoa; phylum Chordata; class Actinopteri; order Cypriniformes; family Danionidae; genus Danio; species Danio rerio. The sequence goes on from NC_141035.1 coordinate 37,290,052, forward strand.
CAATTTCTGTTTAATGGAGAGAAGATTGTTATCAACACATTTCTGAACATGATAGTTTTAATAACTCATTTCCAGAGTTGGGTCTAATGCATTCCACGGTAACATGTTACTGTATTCTAAATACATTTTTGAGGAACACAGTAATGTAATGAATTATATTTTAAATTTGTCTAATCTGATTACTGTTACTAAAGTCAACGTAGTTGCGTTACTTAAGATACATATATAGATATATAGTTTTTGGAAGAAAAAACATGCTTCTTTTAGATAACTTTTTCTCCTGCAACATCAGTTAATAAGCATGCGCTTTTAAATAGCTGAAGAACGCGAGCTGCTGCTGTTGAGAGTGATTGCTTCTTCAAGTGGAAATACAGACATTACTTTGATTTCATTGAGCGTAAAAATACAAATATTGCTGTGAAATGCTGTCTAAAGAACTTTTGACTGCTTTTCAAGAGTTCACACTTAGCTGATGACTGATTATTAAGCTTGTTTGCTGTCCCGGTAGAGAGCCCGTTTGCAGGGCGAGAGTGAAGTTTGAGCTCAGGTAGATCTCGAGAACTAATGAACAGATAGTGATTGCTCTTAAAGGATAACTATTAATTAGAAGCATGTCTATAGTGCCGATTTGGATTAGTCAATTAACTTAGGTTGCATGTTTTTTGACGGTGGGAGGAAACCGGAGAACCCGGGGGAAAACCATGTGAGCACGAGGAGAACATGTAAACTCCGCACAGAAACGTTGGCTGGCCTGGTAAAGTCTAGAACCAGTGATGTTTTTGCTGTGAGGCAACAGTGCTAACCACTGGGCAACCGTGCCATCTAGGAAAGGAAAGGAGGAAAAGTAGGGGTGGAAGGAGGGATTCTTCAAAACGAAGATGGCTGTCATATGGAACTTAGGGTATTTATAGTGGCTTAGGAATCGTTTGGTAAATCATAAATTGAATAATGCAGGGCCAACTGCAAGCAATCGTAAGCCCGTGATCCTCTCGAAATTAGTTAATAAATAAACTTCACTTAACCAGCAACTTGTTCAAGCACTTGAACAGAAAGCATTCTACGAAATACTCATAACCAAGGAGGACATCGGCGCCCAAAAACATGGCGGCCCAACTCAGCCTAAATTCAATTTATGTGCAGGACACGTTTTCTGAAGAGTTGCATGTAATTTTAGATGACTTTAACTGCAGTTCGGCAGCTTCACTTTCACTTATGAACATATCAGTCATGCCCCTGTGACAAACTGGGCAATTAGACACAAATAAGGAGTTAGGACTGGTGGAAGAGTGTTGTTTGAATGGAATTTAATAACGCACGCCTAATGGAAAGAAAAAAACTTCAGCATTTCGCGATGTATGTGTGTGCGGTCTTTTACTGACAGCCACGTGTGTGGATCTTGTCGAGAAATATGGCGGAAAGTCCTACATGGCAGTAATAGTTTGACTGCGATGTTTACTTCAATAATGCCACTAATAAAGGCATACTCCACATGTCCTAATTCCATTTCTGTTTAGTTCAGCTATGACTTTAGTGGGATTAATCAAAAATCGCTATTTACATGGTGACTCTTAATCAAAGTATTGTCTTAATTGTATTAAAATATATCAAAGTATTAGCGTCCCATGTATATGTACTCAATGTTCGACTCAACCACACCGTCAGGGCTCTGCGAACTTGGCTTTGTGAAGCAGCATTTTCTGTATGCACGTACATCAAAAGCAATTATGCTATGGCCAGTGTTGCCAGACGTACGATAATTATGGTATTGGTACGATAATTTCGACATCAGTAAGATGTACGGTCAGTAATGAAAAAAAAATCCAATAGTGTACAATAATTAAAAAATTTCATGGCATTTAAAATGAATTTCATTGTAATCTTAGGACTTATTTACTTATTGATCTAGCTGCATCTTTTGTCTACTCTCTGTGAAGAGAATGTGGGTTTACGCACGTTTTCTTTCTCACTTATGTTTCATTTTATCAGCCAATCAACGTGGAGAATGGCTCTCTCTCGTAAGTTAACGTTTCTGCCGTGCGCGTCCGTGCTTAAGTCAGTCATTTTTAGGTTGAGGTTGATCGTTTACGCAATAAAGTTTTAAAAAGTAGTGCTGAAAAGGAAGGTGAGAAGGACAGGAGAGTTTGCACTTGGTGTTCTTGTTTTTCCCCCATTCTAATTCCTCATGTGAACGTGTTTTTCCAAAGTTAATCTCATCAGAACAAAGCCACGAAATCGGCTCATTAGAGATACTCTGAATAGGCTCGTGCACACCTCAGAGTGCGTTAAAAAATCGGGAAGGTGCACTGCTATCATGCCAACCAGCACTATGTTGGGGTCCCTGACGGCATCCGATTTGTACCCCAAAACAAATCCCTTAACATCCGGTTGTTGTTGGGTTGGGGGCTTAAGTGAAATTAGCCAATCTTTGGGGGGGGTCCTAAAAGGTTGAAAACCCCTAATCATAAGGCTAATCATTTTGACCTTAAAATTGTTTTAAACAGTTTAAAAACTGATCTTATTTGAGCCGAAATAAAACAAATAAGACTTTCTCCAGAAGAAAAAATATTATTCGCAAATACTGTGAAAAATTCCTTTCTCTGTTAAACATCATTTAGGAAACATTCGGAAAAACAAAACAATTCACAGAAGGGCTCATAATGTTGACTTCAACTGTATATAACGCACTCGCATGGCTCATTGAGCAGTTAAAAATGCTATGAATGACCTGCCAATGATGTCATTTCCAAAACAGCAGGCATTATGTCATCTTATTTATGTCTGCGAGAGTCAATAAACTTCAATGGTTTAATAAGATTACATCGCTGTTTGGTTAAAACATCAAATAACTACAACAAGCCATATTTCTCGGGCTCCAAATAAAGCGTCATGTGCTATTTATTTCACATGTGGCCGCAGGAAGCGACTTCCCACGCACAGACCAATTTGTTAGATGGAACGGCAAGGGCGGAAGTGGACAAAAACTTCCTTCGCCTCTCCTGTTACTTCACTGCAGCCAGAAAAACAGAGCTTGCAGAAACATCTGGAATACAATAGTCCCACTCCATAGCCACAGCTGGACAGAAAACCACCGAACACAGGAGGGGAAAAAGCAGCGGTAGCTTCTGACAGAATGATTGATGAACAGGTAGGAGGTCGCGGTCGGTCTTCTCACCTGCCTTTCCGTGAGATCCAGGTTTACTGCGATTTCGTAACGCCTCAATCTGGTCAAATAGTTGTGATGGGCGAATTCGGCCTCCAGTTCCCGAATCTGCTCTTTGGTGAAGGCCGTGCGCTCTTTCCTTGGCTTGCTGCTCACGTCCGATTTGTAATTCCCATCTTGGGACTCTTAAAAGAAACAACAAGAAGAGAACAGTTGATGGATGCCGATGGCTTTGAAATACCATCAGTTCATGTCTACTAGGGGTGAAGGATATTCGGGAAAAACTGACATTGCGATAATTTGTATATTTATATAGTTAAAGTCAGAATTATTAGCCCTCCTGTATATTTTTCCCCAATTTCTGTTTAACGAAGAGAAGATTTTTTCAACACATTTCTAAACATAATAGTTTTATTAACTCATTTCTAATAACTGATTTATTTTATCTTTGCCATGAAGACAGTAAATAATAATAATAATTTAATATTTTCATGATACTAGTATACAACTTAAAGTGCATTTTAAAGGCTTAACTAGGTTAATTAGGTTAACTAGGCAAGTTAGGGTAATTAGGCAAGTCATTGTATAACTGCGGTTTGTTCTGTAGACAATCGAAAACAAATATTGCTTAAGGGGGCTAATAATTTTGTTCTTAAAATGGTTTTAAAAAAAAATATAAAACTTCTTTTATTCTAGACGAAATAAAACAAATAAGACTTTCTCCAGAAGGAAAAAATATTATAGTAATTACTGTAGAAAAACTTGCTCTGTTAAACATCATTTGAGAAATATATTTTTAAAAAAATCACAGAGACAAATAATTTTGACTTCAACTGTACATTGCAATATGAATATACTATTACAAGATGACTTAAGTAAGTCTATTTGGAAAGAATTCATCATTTTACATTGACTGGGATGATTTTGTAGGGGAAATGCATGTGCATAAAATACGTAATATTACACAAAAATATACATGATATAATAAATTAAAGCAGAGCATTGGGAGCAGAAAGAGGGGAAGGATCGGTAGGGGAGTGCAGGGCACAAAGTAACCTGGGGTCAATGTAACAGATTTTAAGGTGTTTGCTCAGGGTTAACCATGGCATTCTTCCAAGGTTTTCACCACAGTGTCAGCAGACGTCTTCCTGCCAATTATTGAAAAAGTTTGGCGAAATTCGGATGGGGAACACAGAAGAAACCATTTATACAGCATAAAAGTTTTTATTATAGTAAATATTTTTTTTTATTTAAAAAAAATCTGTGAAAGTATGAACATAATATCTTATATTGTTGTGATCACCGTCTTCAAGGCTAAAAGATGAAACCATTTTGAAAGATGTAAAAAACACACAGTGACTGCTAGCCTGTTTTGAGGAAAACACGACACAGCGGGGTTAGTTCTAACAGGGTGTTACAATTATGCCACACACTGTTGGACACCAATAAACAAAATAATTGTTTGAATTTTGAGTGTAATGCCGAGAAATTTTGAAATAAAATGTTTTTAACAGAAAATATTTTATTGCTAATAATGCAAACAAATGCATTGTATAATAATGGATAATAATGCAAATAGACTCAAATGTGTTTATCCAATAAACAAATGAATAAACATACTGTGCTATGTATAATAAAAAAGAAATAAGCCAGTATACTGAGGAAATATAGCTGCTATTTAAAGTAAACTGAATTTAAATTAATTGTGTGAAATCTGCCTTTGTAAGCATGTGTTACAACTAACCCCCTGTCTGTTACAACTTGCCCCACAGGTAGGGTAAATAGTAACATTTTTACTCCTGGCACTTTTGGCAATACTGCACAGAACCCATAGGTCTGGTGATCATAATTTCTGTGCTCATTTGTAGGAGAGGCTTGTGTGTTATTGGTAAAAATATGGTTTGTCTATTACTTTGTTTATTATTTGACCAAAACCAAAAAGTGTTACTTTGTGACCCGCTCTCCCCTATAGGGAATTTAGCAGGTTGATTTAGCAGGTTGGCATGAGCAACATAGTGCCATATGTTGGCACACTTAACCCCTTTGGTTTCATTTGTTCATCTTCTTTTCTGCTTAGTGCCTTTATTATTCTAAGATCGCCACAGCAGAATAAACCGCCACTCATTCGCCATTCAGTGCCCTTCCAGCCACTGGGAAACATCCATACACTTTTATTCACACTCATACACTACAGACAATTTAGCTTGCCCAATTCACCTGTACCACATGTTTTTTGACCGTGGAGGAAACCGGAGCACCTAGAGGAAACCCACATGAACACGAGGAGAAACATGCAAACTCCACACAGAAACGCCAACTGACCCAGCTGAGGCTCGAACCAGCGACCTTCTTGCTGTGAGGCAATTGTGTTACCCACTGCGCCACCGCATCACCCCCACTTTAGTTTAATAGTTTCAATTTGCTTAAAATCTTACAGTCAAAGGCCTTAAAAGCACATCCAAAGCAAAATCTTTCAAACTATTTGATTGGAGTTCAACTGTGACACCACAGACCACATGTTTTGAACTAGCTCCTGGTTAATCATAATCCCAGCTTGACATTTCAGATCCTGCGATATGACTATTGCAGGTTTGCACATTTTACATTCAAATTTGATTTGTCACATAAACAGTCATATACTGTAGATTATGCTATATGCTTACACGACCACTCGTGACATTAAAATAATAACAATGACAAAAACAATAATAATAATAATAATAATAATAATACCTATCTTAATCATGGAGAAATCGAAGTTACACAATATAAAACAAATGCAAGTATAAAATATTTAAAGACTTTAGATATAGAGCCATGTTTCTCAACCATGTTCCTGGAGGACCACCAACACTACATGTTTTGGATGTCTCATTTGTCACTGCCAGCCATTACAGGTCTAGTCTCTGCTAATGAGTTGATGATCTGAATCAGGTGAGTTTAGTTAAGGAGACATGGAAAATATGCAGAGCTAGTGGTCCTCCAGGAACGTGGTTGAGAAACACTCATGTAAAATATGTGTCAGTAGAAAAAAAGTACAAAGTATAAAAATATAAAAGAGCTTTCTGTACAAGTGTAAACATAGAAGTGTTTCTAACAAAGTGCCTAGTGCATTAGCAAGGATGGAGTGTATCCTTCGATATCATACAACCCGATAGCAATGCTGAAAGGATAAGCCCAAATTTCAACGCAACCCATTCATTTTTCTTCATCTTAGTCCCTTTGTTCATCAGGGGTCGCCACAGAGGAGTGAACCACCAACTTATCCAATATATATTTTACACAGCAGATGTCCTTCTAGCTGCAACCCAGTACTGGGAAACACCCATACACACTCATTCACACACATACACTACGGCAATACACATTTAGTTTATTCAGTTAACCTATACTGAATGTCTTTGGACTGTGGAGAAAGCCAGAGGACCCGGAGAAAACCCATGTGAACATGCAAACTCCACATAGAAATGCTAACTGATCCAGCCAGAACTTGAACCAGCAACCTTCTTGCTGTGAGGCAACAGTGCTAACCACTGAGCCACCATTCCGCCCTCAACGCAACCCAATTAAAACCAATCACTGTAGGGTTGACATGGCAGAAATGTCAGATATAATACAGGAGAATGAGGAATACCGCCAGTCATATTTTGTTTTTACGATGGCGCGATCGTTCATGCCAGCTGTTTGTAAAAGCCAGCCCCAGCCGTGAGTTTTCATAAACCGCCACATCGATTCTCACAATGAGCTCTTTCCAAAGGCTTCGTTTTGACTCACTGTTAATGGAATCCGCTGCCCTTGTAGTTTTAATATGGAACAAAACAGCACCGGAGGATGTGTAAAAATATATTTCCTTAGTTTTTATTTACCTCAAAATTTTTACGAGCGTCTTCCACTCGCGGCTCGCGGGCTGCCAACTCGCTTACAATTTTCAGTGGACTGTTTCTTATTCCCTTCCTCGCTCTTTTGCTGTCAATTACAGTCAATTGCTTTCCCAAGTTTCAGATGTTTTTTTTTTTTTTTTTGGAGTGACAGAACATGAGCGCATAAAAGCACATAAATATACAATTACATGTGGTTCTTGCAAGAGCTCAATTACGTCAAGTCTAATCTCAAATGGGAAACACAAAAGGTCAGCGAGGAAATGTCAGATTACACCGGCAATCAATCCTAGCAAAGACACATGAAGTTCTGTTGCTTTGATGCAGAAGAAATGAAATTTTCTTCTTTTTTTTCTTAATGTAGGTTTTTTATGGTAACTGCAAGCTGCTGTGACTCACTTGCGAAGCTTTCTGCTTCACTTACAGTATCTATGGGTGTGGAGTGAGCGCTAATCCAACTAGCAATCCAAAACCAAAGCTGTAAATAGAGTCTGTTTAATGAAATCTTATCAGCGAGTGGTAAGGCCTGTTATGCCACTTCAACAGATATTTCAAATACATTTCATCTTAGTTGACTCAAAAATTTAAATTCACAGTGCTCACTGTAAAGCTGTCATAAAATTCTGTCACTCATTAGACAAAAAACATCTTATTATCTTTTTTCTTTCTTGTATAGATGAAGCAAATCAACAGATTTGTAATTTCCAATCAACTTCCATTGGTCAGCAAAAAATACAGCCCCGCCTCCAAGCCTACACCATTGGTTAAGACAGTGTTCATGTGTCAGGCTGGTTGAATTCTCAAGCAAATCTAACAATGTCACTGTGACTCATTTGGGGTTGTTGCTAGATGAGATACGGTTGCGGCCAGAAATTAACCAGAATTATTTATATCATTTATTAAATTAAACATTAATTATATTTTATTAAAGTCTCCCTAAACCCCACGTCACAGTAGTTATTTATAAATTTACCCATTAAATTACATTTTATTAACATCTACCCAATACCCCAACCCTAAACCCAACCCCCACAGTACTGTAAAAACTACTTCCCGAGCATTATTTATATTATTTATTAAATTACCCATTAAATTGTAATTTATTAGCATCTACCCTATACCCCAAACCCTAAACCCAACCCCCACAGTACTGTAAAAACTACTTCCCGAGCATTATTCATATAAGTATTTATTAAATTACCCATTAAATTGTAATTTATTAACGTATACCCTACCCCAAGCCTAAACCCAACCCCCACAGTACTGTAAAAACCGAAATTACACAGAATATTTTCCATGTTATTTATTGAATGACCAATCAAATAGTACTTTATTAATGTCTACCCAAACCCTAAACCCCACCTTCACAATAATATAAAAACCATAATTGTACCAGATATTTTTGTTATTTAATAAATTACCCAAAAATGGTATTTTATTAACATCTACTCCTACCCAAACCTAAATCCAACCATCACAGTACTGTAAAAACAGTAGTTCCAGAGTATTATTTATTAAATTTCCCATTAAATTGTATTTTATTAACGTCTACCCCAACCCAAACCCTATACCCAACCATCACAGTACTTTAAAACAGCAATTATACAGAGCATTTATTATATTATTTATTAAATTACCTATTAAATTGTATTTTATTAATGTCTACCCCTACCCAAACCCTAAACCCCACCTTCACAATAATATAAAAACCATAATTGCACCAAATATTTTTGTTATTTGATAAATTACCTAATAATTTGTATTTTTTTAACATCTACCCCTACCCAAACCCTAAATCCAATCATCACAGTACTGTAAAAACAGTAATTCCTAAGTATTATTTATTAAATTACTCAAAAAATTGTATTTTATCAACGTCTACCCCTACCCCAACCCTGAACCCAATCATCACAGTACTGTAAAACAGTAATTATACAGAGTATTTATCATATTATTTATTAAATTACCCATTAAATTGTAATTGATTAATGTTCACCCCTACCCAAACCCTAAACCCCACCTTCACAATAATATAAAAACCATAATTGCACCAAATATTTTTGTTATTTGATAAATTACCTAATAAATTGTATTTTATCAACGTCTACCCCTACCCAAACCCTAACAGTAATGTAAAAATATTAATTATTGTTGTACAGTTCACGAAAATGATGCAATATTGATATGAGTTGTATCCCATCTATACTTTACACTCATTTTGGAAAGGACATCTCAAGCTTTTTTTGATAGAGAAAGTACATTATCAGACTTTTATTTTTAATTTCAAACTGATTTTTACAAAAGTTCCTGTCAACCGCCATTGGTCTGCCAGATGGGATGCAGCTGTGGATACTCACTTCAATATTTCATTATTTTTGCGACACTTTACCACAGTAATTATAATTTTTACATTACCGTGAGGGTTGGGTTTAGGATTTAGGTAGGGGTATATGTTAATAAAATACAATTTAATTGTTAAATTAATAAATAATATGGGTAACACTTGGTATAATGACTGTTTTTACAGTAATGGTTGGGTTTAGTGTTTGGGTAGGGGTATTTTAATAAAAGACAATTTAATTGAGTAATTTAATAAATATTATAAATAATACTCTGTATAATTACTGTTTTGACAGTACTGTGAGGGTTGGGTTTAGTGTTGTGGTAGGGGTAGATGTTAATAAAAGACAATTTAATGGGTAATTTAATAAATAATTTGAATAATACTCTGTTTAATTAATGTTTCTACAGTACTGTGATGGTTGGGTTTAGGGTTGGAATTGGGGTAGACGTTAATTAAATACAATTAATGGGTAATTTGATAGATAATATAAATAATTCTCGTTAACTTACGGCAACAGCTGTATCCCTTCTAGCAACAACCCCATGTCAGGCTGGTCGATTTATCAAACATAACAATGTTGTCATGACTGAACTGGAAAAGGCAAAGCTGCTCTCATTTATTCATTTTCTCAACAGTTTTAACAACAATCACTGAAAACATGTTGTTTTGACTCAAAAGGAAGGCAATTTAATCATTATTTCCACCTTTTCTTTCTTTCTTTTTTTTAAGAAATGTGCATTTATTGTGACCACAAGTTGCTGTGACTCACTTGCAAAGCTTTTTGCTTTATTTACAGTATCTATGGGTGTGGAGTGAGCACTAATCCAACTAGCAATCCAAAACCAAAGTTGTAAAGCAAACAGAGTATACTTTAATGAGATACTATTCGCAAGTGGAGAGACCTGCTCTGACATTAGGGCACAAATTGCATTGTTTTTCAATGTACTTTTGTACCTTGTATCTTAAAGGGCCAGTTCATCCAATAGTAAAAATTGAGAAATATTTACTCACCCTTCATACGGATATGAAACTTGACAAAAAGGACATTTTTTGGTCCATTCAATGTAAGAAAATAGCTGCAATTCCACCTAAAGTAATTAAATGCACTTGTATAAAGTGTGAGAGAATAAAATTATAAAATCGTCACTTCTGAGGAAATGAATGTGATATAATTAATAATAAAATTAAAGTTTATGCAATTAGGGAAACCCCTGTTACTTTTTTCCCTTTCAAAATAAATGAGTCACCATCATAGATAATGCACATATATTCTGAATCAAATTAAGAAGTGAATCACAACATTATACACTTTGTTTTGAAGCAAATACAATATGAATATTAAAAAATTTACTAAAAAATAAAGGTATACGATAGTATATCTTTAATGAGACAAAGAACTACAATCCCATGAATCACCGTCAATGACAATCATGTCAACCGAGAAACATTAAAATGTAAACCTTTAAGTAAAGTTGTTATTTTCATTATTTTATAGTAACAATATAGCTAAATATTATTTGTTTGCATCAGTTACAGTGATGTAAAGTAGTGGGCGGAGCTAAACATATATTTTGGCACACGTTGCAAATTACGGCTCTCTGATTGGTGGAATTTTTTATACCTGGCATTACGGGTGATGTAGTTTTTCTGCATATACTCCAGTTTAATTTACATTAATGCAAGCAGATGGATTCAACAAGGACAAATACAACTCATAACATTAATGAATGAATTCCCCTATAGAGAAAATGAATGCGGTTTTCTCCATTCTATGGGTTGCCATGTCAGGTCAGACTCTCAAACAACCAATGAACAAAATACTTTCACTATCTCTGCATGACAAACTGGCATAGAGCGAAGCATTTAAAACGATTATAGTTTTAATATACCCATCGCCTGCAAGGTCTCAATGTGTGTGAATGTTCAGATGAAGTGTCAAATCTCTGCTGCGTCACGACGGCTATAAACACATGCCAGACGTGTTATTTACAGGTCGAGAACTGCAGAGGCTAAAGAATCAGGAATGCTTTGAGCGATGATGATTTTGCAGTTTAGTGACTCATTCTGAAGAATTCATTAAAAAAATGGTAATGGTGTAAATTCTAGCAACCCCATACATAAATCTGATACATGGAAAATATGCAAATTACATATATGACATAGAGGATGATATTTGGAATTTATTGGAATATTGTAAAAATTTTGCTTCATATTTATTTTTTCAACCATTGGGAGTTTAAATATGTACATATATGTTCAAATATATTAGATTTCACATGAACACATTTAGTAAAGTCCTAAATTATTCATACCCCTAGCAAAATCTGACTTGTTTTGTTTAAATGTAGATTTTTCCACAATGATCCCTCTAGTACATCGTCTTAGTAAGCCTGTGTCAAAAAAAAATATGTTGAATAAAAACTGAATAAAAGCTTGAATACAAGTAATTTTAAGTCTGAATTTGCCAGGGGTATGAATAATTTTGATCTTGACTGTATAAAACATTAAAGCTAGTGTGCTTTATTTTAACGACCTAGATGCAAAGTCTAAAGCACATGATGCAAAAGCATTAAAGGTGTGTCCGAATCCACCTTTGCTATTTTAAGAAGGTAAAAATACGCATGGCGCCCCGCGCATGGTCTAACACGGCTGTGCTAATGTACATTAAACAAATCAGAGTCTCATCTCACATTCCCTTTAAGAGTCGGGCCATAGCGCATGTGCTTTTTACATTGCAGACTTTGTAAGTGTTCAAATTGAATGCTTTAATAGTGAGAAAACAGTTAAACAGACCATCTGCAGCGTGATGATAAAGAACGAGCCATTTCCGTTCAGCCTCTTTACTTTCGCTTTACTTTTACTCCTTTACTTTTGTGGATAGGGAAACAGTGTTGTACGCACTCCACTGAAGACATCCAGTAGTCTACATAATTAATTTTGTTTGTTAGGCACAAAGATTTGTTTCAAAACTATTTTTAAATTCAGTTCTAATTTCCAACAAATTAATAAATGAACAGTAATAACAAAAGGTGGTCAAAAAACTTCCAAACACACGTTATATCCAAACACACGCCCTATTCTTATGCCCTAAATGGTAACACAGACGTCTCCTAACTCAAAACTTGTTTTTATTAAAACAAATACAAATATGCATATAATAAATAATACTGCTAATAATTATAACATTATATAAAAGCAAACTGTCATTAATAAACAAAAAAAAAAGTTTTATATTTATTTGAAATCTAAAGATTTTTGTGTATTGCTGTACATATTGTGTGTACTAAGCAATGTGTAAGTGTTTGGACCAGCATAGGTGCATATCTAACATGCTCTGCACTGAACTTTAGAGCTGCTTTTACTTGGTCAATGGCGTGGGTTTATTTCAGTTCTTTAAAATAGCAACGTATTATGTGCTTTAACACGCCACCTTTTTAGACCAGAACACCCATGAGTCCACAAAGTAACGCAAATGGATTTGCCATTTAAACGACGAGGCACAAATTGTGAAAATTAGGGTTGCGCTGGTCTGAAAATAGCAACAAATCGCAAAAAAAAAACATCTTTTGCCTTATTGCACTGGGTGTATGATTGAGTCCTACATATTTAAACATTTATGTTTAAATGATTTTTTCCAATATTCCAAAATATATGTTGTATATATGAAACACACAAATGTACAATTCACATGTAAGTTTGTATGTCCAACTATGCAATTTGCATAAATTGTCAGACATCATATTTCTATGTGGGACAGTTCATCAAACTGGCAATGACTGAACCAGTTTTTGGTGATTTCACCAGATGTTTCTTAAAGAGTTTGGCTGAATGTGGCTCTGATTAAAACAAGCGCAGAAAGGCACATTTACAGCGGCCATAGTGGAGTGAGAAAAACCAACATGAGCTGTGTTTTGCGAATTGAGCTGCTCCGAGTTAAAGCAACTTTTCCCGGCTTCCCGACAAGGCGGTTACACCACAGCAATTAGGCCTGCGCCTTAACTTTTATCTCTTCTTTAAAAAAAGAAAAAGCACTGGGGAAAAAGCTGAAGGCCTGAGCTTTCAAGGATGATTTTAAAAACTACAGCTACAATGAAAATGTAGACATCTCCTTTAATATTCTAGCTGGGACTGAGCTTTATTGGTGGAAAAAAAAGAGAACCCAAAATGAATATCATGCAAAGCCACATGACAAAATACACGCTAGACTGCTGTCCTGCATCCAAACCAGGCATGTGCTGTTTTATTACAACAGCCACACATGTTTTGAATAAATCAAACAATATATCCTAAAACGAACATGTGTTTAAATTCATTTTAAAATACGCTGACATTTTGATTATTAAATCAGCCCTTGTTGCACTGATTGGTGCTCATTATAAAGATTCTATAAAGCAAATGTGCTTTTAGCATTTGCCTGCAAATGAGGAAGTTATTAAGATGAGTCCTAAAAAAAACATTAAAATATTTAAAAACAACACAAAGACATCTTCACCTGAGATGCCCAAACTAGGGATCGTGGGCCAAAGTTGGCCCTGGTAATCTTTGATTTGGCCCGCTATCCCATCTGAGAAAAACGAATGCTGGGTTTGCTTTAGAGATTGTCATTTAAAATTTAATGTAACCTTTGGTTTGCTTGTTTTATTGTTAAGCTACAAAATAAAACTGATATTAAACGTTTAATTCAATTTAAATACTGTAATTTAGATTAAAATTTACAATCTGTCACCTGACGGATTGGGCTTTGGTGAGCAAATCAAGGCAAAGGCAGATTCTGCTTGACTGGTGTATTCAGCATTACAATCCTCTGTGCTATAAATGTAATTGTTTTTATTGCAATAAGTTGTCATTTATATAGTCATTTTAAATATTATGAAATAAATTAGTAATTTACAAATGGAACCTTTAATTTTTGTATGGTACAGTATATTTAATTTTGGTAGTTTGGTATATTTATCTTTGGCCCATGGCTCTCAATGATATTTGGGTTTTGGTTCTTCATATGAAAACGTTTGGGTACCCCTGATTTAAACACTTCAATAAGAATTACTAAATAACTTTTGTGTGTCGATTAAAAAAAAGTTACACACCATGAAGGACCAAAGAGTAATTAATGATGATAAAAAACATCATCAATGTAGACTTGTGGCCTTCCTTTTGACAAATTTTTTACAAAGCCAAATGTAAATGTACGTGGACGAAATGATGCAGATGCTGTCAGGTTTTATTTATGTTCTACTGAAGTTTTTTTTATTGTCTTTGTTTATATGTACACATTGTTTGTTTGTTTGTATGTTGTGTTGTTAGGTATGTTGATTAGTAAATGTATGTTTTACTATTTAAATAAATACAAAAGGGAAAAACATCATCAATGTAATGTATAATATTAAAAAGTATTTTAGACGTTTTTTAGATTTGAACAAAACAGATTTATTAAACATAAATGTTTATAAAAATTATATTTTAGTCACAGAACATCTTCAGAAATGTAAGGATAATACAATTAAATTCATGAAAAATGTTGCAAACAAAATTACAAACTACAACATTCCAACAAAATGTTATAGATTTTTTGTTTCTCTTGATTTTTGCTGTTTTTGAAATTTTTATTTAATATTTTTTCCTAACATATAAATTTAGGCTAAAAAATTTTAAAGCTTTATTGTAAGTTATTTTGTTAGATTAGCTCAGCCCAGATTTGGCATTACTGATTAAACTAATACATATGCACAAATATAATATTGTAAAGCATCCTATAGAAAATATTCATTTAAATGAGAGATTTGTGTGGGTGTACTCATATATGCTGAGCACTGTATATAATACCGTTGTCTTTCAAAAATATAACATTATTTTCCATATACTAAAAATAAAGCAGCTTTTTCTTTAATAAAAAAGTAGAAAATAAAAAAAATAATGTTACACATTTAAATAAAAAAAATAATAACAATTTTGAAGTCTTGCAAACCAAAATGAATGTATGGCTTAGAAAATTGTCCAAATGTGTTTCAGTTTTTGTCTTGATTGTCCTGGAAGAAACTAGCTTTTAAACAAGATATGAGGGTGAAATAAATGTTATAAGTTTAATGAAACACCTTTACGCTAAAAATAAACTTCCAATAATTCCAATATTGTTTAATTGTTTATTAGTAAATGTCATTTGCAACTTAAAAATAACCCACAACTGACAGCATTTGTGCGAGTTTGTATTTGTGCTCAATCATTTTCCATATTTCCTATTCTAGAAGATACACACAATCATTTTTATAGATATAACCAGTGCAGTTGTTCACTTTGTATAGAGATTTCCAGTAGTGGAGCAAGTGTATTTATATTCTGTTAATTTATAACTATTCCAGCATATGTTTTACACAGCGGATGCCCTTCCAGCCGCAACCCAGTACTGGGAAACATCCATACACACTCATTCACAAACACTATGGACAATTTAGTTTATTTTATTCATTGATTGCGCATGTCTTAGGACTGTTGGGGAAACCGAAGCACCCGGAGAAAACCCATGTGAACACAGGGAGAACATGCAAACTGCACATTGAAATGCCAACTGACCCAGCCAGAACTCAAACCAGCAACTTTCTTGTTTTGAGGCGACAGTGCTAACCACTGAGCCACTGTGCCACCTTACTCCAGTTTAATTTAAATTAATTCAAACATATGGGCTTAAGACACCGTTTTGCCAAAATACATTTCCGATAATTCAGATAATTAATTGTTTATTAGTAAATCTCATTTACATTGCATCTGAAAAAAACAACAACAACCCATGTCTGAGCTGTTGTGTGAGTTTGTATTTGTGCTCAAGCAAATGTCATGCATATATAAAATTTTATTCATATTTCATATTCTAGAACACACACACACACACACACACACACACACACACACACACACACACACACACACACACACACACACACACACACACACACACACACACACACACACACACACACACACACACAGTAGTGGAACAAGTGTATTTATATTATGTTAATTTCGGGTTGGCGTAATTGCGAAGAAATCTCCATCTGCAGGGCTTTGCCTCTTGTGCGTCGACCTGAACTTTGTTTTAAAGGGCAGAAAGTAGTTAAAACTCCCTTTGAAGTGACAAGATTGTAAAAAAAATAGATTTTATGATCTATTTTATGCAGTGTTAAATTGTTTTTTGTTTTTTTTAACTGGAGCACCGACTATTCCAGACAAACCAATGATGCTCATGAACGTCTTTCGCAAAGTCCTCAATTTCCTTCATATCGTTTTACCCATCAGCAAATCTAAAAATAAAGTAACAGTATATTCCCGTTCTGATTGCAATGTGCGAACGAATTATATTGAAAGAGAAAGCTGCTTAAAACACTCCTGTCATCTAGCGCTCGGTTTGGAGTGTTAAATGCCAGCACAGGCGTCCCTGTTCTCTTTCTCAGACTATGGCATTAGTTGCTTTACCACAAGCCTTATTTTCTGCTTGCCAAGAAAGTGAGGAGATGAAACAGATGAGACTGAACGTGAATCATGCGTGCCGTTAAATGCCCACACAAGACTTACAATCTGCCCTCTGCTAGCCGAAATAATTGCTTCTGTGCGTGTCAGCCAAATCCTAAAAAACCCTCGCGCACAAAAAACACGGCTCCACGAGTCCAAAGCTTTCTTAACAACACACGCACTACTGCAGCAACAATCAAACACACTAACTATATTAACTTCATGACAAAAGAAGTGATACTCTTGAAAATAATACTGATTTGATCAAAGGGCATGGTGGGATAGTTTATTTCAATATGCAATAAGAATAAAATGTCAGGCTTCTATATACGAACAACAGCCTATATATATATATATATATATATATATATATATATATATATATATATATATATATATATATATATATATATATATATATATAGCCTATATATATATATATATATAGCCTATATATATATATATATATATATATATATATATATATATATATATATATATATATATATATATATATATATTTCTAATTAGATATTAAAATTATATATATATATATATATATATATATATATATATATATATATATATATATATATATATATATATATATATATATATATATATATATTCACAGTTGAAGTATTACCGCCCTTTTTCCCTAATTTCTGATTTTTTAAGACATTTATAACCATAATAGTTTTGTTAACTCATTTCTAATAACTGATTTATTTTATAATTGCCATGATGACAGTAAATAATATTTGACTAGATTTTTTCAAGACACTTTTATACAGCTTAAAGTGACATTTAAGATTGAAAATAATTCATATATCTGTTGCTCTCGCGTTCCTGTTTGTTTGTTTGTTTGTTTGTTTGAATGCCTTTTATTTTGCTATTCTAAAAAATGTTGATTACAAAAAAATGAATAAATACTACACAGAAATGTACATAGAAACAACGCAGTTGAAATCGGAATTATTAAACCCCCTTTGATTTTTTTCTTTTTTAAATATTTCCCAAATTATGTTTAACAGAGCAAGGAAATGTTCACAGTATGACTGATAATATTTTTTTCTTCTGGAGAAAGTCTTATTTGTTTTATTACGGCTAGAATAAAAACTTTTTTTTACTTTTTGTTTTTAATTTTTTAGAAAACATTTTAAATTAGTATCCCCTTTAAGCTATTTTATTTTTGATAGTCTACAGAACAAACTATTATGTTTAGAAATGTGTTGAAAAAAATCTTCTCTCCGTTAAACAGAAATTGGGAGAAAAAATAAACAGGTGGGCTAATAATTCTGACTTCAGCTGTATATAATGTTATATAATATATAAATAATTCAGTATTATGGTGGTTTAAATTAGGGTTTGTCAATGTATCAATATTAAATTAATAACATCAATTAACAACATTTTATATACTAGAATACCAAATAAATTAGCAATTTTGCAAGAATAAAAAAAACAATTGCAAGACACAATCAGAATATTACTTGCATTAACTTACTTAAAAAAAAAAAAAACTTTAATTTTTTAATTTAAGAACAAGTTAAAAAAGTTACAAACAAATAAAAAAGAGCTTCATTCCTACCAGAGCTGTCGCTTCTCCTTTTACTATTCCTTTTCTCAGCCTCAGCCGGGGACATCGTATGCCGTCCGAAATCTCCTCCAGGGACACAAGAGGCACCTGAGGGCACTCCTGCACCGAGACTCGGGGTGCTCGCGCAGAGACTGGGGCCTCCGGGACCCACATCTGAAGAGCCCGAATCAGGGCCTGAGATGCCCAATCCCAGACGAACGCCTGCAGCAGATGGTGAAGCGCTGGATGACTGTGGTAAATGCCATCCGCCCTGCTGCGCCAAATGATGATGATGATGATGGTGATGATGCTGCTGCTGGGACACAGACAGCCCTCGCTGGTGCCCTCCAAAAAGACCACCATCCTCTCCGGGATACCCGCTTACGATGCAAGTGGATGGAGGAGAGGAGCTGGAGAGATCCGGGTATGAGGAGAGGTGCTCGGGACGTCCATGAAGAGCGAATGCGGGGTGCACGGCCTGTGGAGGAGCATGAGGGCTGCGCAAACAGCCGAAAAGAGTGTGATCCATCACACACACCTAATAAAAAAAAGACTAAAAAGTTAAGAAACACCAAAAAATCCTTTGCTTCTCCTTGGAAAAATACACAAGAAGTGTGTCCGTATGCATGTGTTTGTGTGGTAATCCCATGCAGGAACTGTTAAATCTGATTTAAAATGGACTGGTGATGATGATAATGATGAGAGATGAAGCTCGGCTGACAGTCGGGCAAATACTGCGGGCCGGCTGAGAGGGAAAGGTGCTTCCTAACAGTGGTTTTTTGGGTTGGGACTGAAGGAGGGGTGGGAGATGTTATAAATAGGGTTGTAATCTGAGAGGGAGGCTGGGTCACTGAAACACCCATCGCCACACACACACACACCCACTGTCCACTCACTGCAGCCTGTCCAGCTCTCAGATCTGGGAGTTTGCTGGTGATTTGTGTTTTTAATGATGAGTTTGTGGAGGTCGGAGCAGGTCAGAGGGGTTACGAGTGTTAACAGGATGTTGATCTTTCTGCTTCTCTTCTTTTAAGGGGATGATTTAGAGTACGGTGGTTCAGTGCTGAATCGCTGTTAAGAAGAAGATCTTGTCCTGTTGCAGGGGTGGCTACTGTACGGGAACAGTTTGTGTTGGTACAGTTTGGTTTTTGTTACAGTTCTTCTTCAAAAATAAATAAAATAAATAAAGCCACAACGCCAACATACAAAAGCAGGACATTTCCAGTAATATATATATATATATATATATATATATATATATATATATATATATATATATATATATATATATATATATATATATATATATATATATTTTATATATATATATATATATAATTTTAATATCTAATTAAAAATTGTATTATTAGAATATAATATTTTTCAATAAATATTTAGAAAGATATATTTAGCATTTTTGTAATTTTATATCTTTGTTTATAATTTATTTTATATTTATTATATATATTGTGGTCAGAATTATTAGCCCCCCTTTGATTTTTTTTTCTCTTTTTTAAATATTTCCCAAATTATGTTTTATAGAGCCAGGACATTTTCACAGTATGTCTGATAATATTTTCTCTTCTGGAGAAAGTCTTAATTGTTTTATCTGGCGAGAATAAAAGCAGTTCTTAATTTTTTAAACACCATTTTAAGGTCAAAATTATTAGCCCCTTTAGGCTATTTTTTTTTTTTTTGATAGTCTACAGAACAAACAATGGTTATACAATAACTTGCCTAATTACCCTAACCTGCCTAGTTAACCTAATTAACCTAGTTACGCCTTAATTATCATTTTTGGCTGTTTAGAAGTGTCTAGAAAAATATCTAGTCAAATATTATTTACTGTCATCATGGCAAAGATAAAATAAATCGATTATTAGAAATATGTTATTAAAAATATTATGTTTAGAAATGTGTTGAAGAAATCTTCTCTCTGTTAAACAGGGGGACTGATAATTCAGGGGGGCTAATAATTCTGACTGTATATACGTGTACATACACACAACTCACACAAATGATTTCTAAATGGATGAATTACTGGCACTGTATATATAAATAAATATGATGAACTGAAGAATGAAGATTTAAAATTAAAATACAGAAATTGTAATTATTTCTAAATGTTTGAAGTAGAAGCTGTACAGTACTGTTTGTTAAGTGTGAAGTTAGTATAAAGTCTGTTTCTGCATTTAAAAATTGTGTCAAACATGAAGAATAATGTAAACTATTATAATTAACATTACTGTATGTATAATCATATAATATTCGTTCATTCATTTTCCTTCCGTTTAGTCCCTTTATTCATCAGGAGTCGCCACAGCAAAAGGAACTTATCCAGCATATGTTTTAAACAGCTAATGCCTCTCAAGCTGCAACTCAGTACTAGGAAACGTCCACACACACTCATACACTACGGCCAGTTTAGCTTATTCAATTCACCTATAGCACATGTCTTTGGACTGTGGGGGAAACCAGAGAACCCGGAGGGTTATATTACATTATATTATATTATATTATATTATATTATATCATATTATATTATATTATATTATATTATATTATATTATATTATATTATATTATATTATATTATATCGTATTATATCATATCATATCATATTATATTATATTATATTATATTATATTATATTATATTATATTATATTATATTATATTATATTATATTATATTGTATTGTATTGTATTGTATTGTATTGAATTGTATTATATTACTCTTAATTTGTTTATTATTAAAAATGCTAAAAACTTTGGTGCCTAATATTTTAGTGAAAACGACACATTTTTTTGATAAACCAAAAGTTAAAAAATAACATTAATTTAAAGCTAAAATCTTTTTCAACATAACAAACGTCTTTGGAGTTACTTAAATTTTATAGCCACTAAGAATTATAAACTAATTCCTGCACAATAAAAGTAATTATTTTATATTTTATTATATTTTTATATTTTATTTTATTTAAAATACATTTCATTTTTACCACACCAAATGTTATTATATTTTAAAAGATTAAAAACTTCTTTAAAAGCAGGTACAGCTTGACAATTTTGAACAAGAGTGCCACAGTATGAAGACATACAGTAAATGGACAATTTATTATTAATTTAATCCCATTTTGACAGCGTCTTTCAAAACACCATCAACTGATTATTAAATATGGCTAACAAGACTTTTAGTACATAACTACATTTTAATGAATGTCTTCTGTAAATCCTGGTAAAAACTAATAGTTATTATTTCCAGCTTATTTAAACAGAACACACTCTAATGCACTGAAAAAATAAAGCTAAATTACACTTATAGTCTAAATCCTTGAAAACCCCTTTATCGTCTTACATACACACTTACAGTCTACAATACCAGTTATCTGGTATATTGTATAATCATTTTAATACAATGATTTCTGACGGATTATGTGATACTAAAGACCTAGATAAGAGAGTTAAGGTAATTAATAACCTTAAATTTTCCTAAATTTTATTGTAATGCAATAATGTGCACCTTTTGCAAAGCTGCTTTGAAACAATAATTTTGTAAAAAGCACTACACAAATAAACTTGAATTGAATTAAGACTGTGGTAGTAATGATGTTGAAAATTCAGCACTAAATCACAGGAAAAATAAATAAATTTTAAACTATATTTATTAAGAAAAGCTTGATTAAATTGTAAAAAAAAATCTGCATTTAACTGTATTTTAACTAAATTTGGAAATGCGTGCTGATCCCAATCTTTTGACCACAGATATTCAGTATATATATCATACATAAATTCTATGTAATAAAATCTGTAAATATCTCACTTAAATTCTATGCAAAAAAATTTTCAGTAAATATCCCCATAAATTCTATGTAAACACAAAAATATTCAGTAAGTATCCCACTTAAACTATATATAAAATACTAAGGTAATATCCCCGCAAATTCTATGTAAAAAAAAAAAAATATATATATATATATATATATATATATATATACAGTAAATATCCCCCTGTAAATTCCTCATAAACCGCTATCCACTAAAAAGGAATAAAGGATATTTCATGGAATATCCATCAGCTGCAATTTGCGTTGGTGACCGTGTATCATGGTTTTAATCAGAAAAAGCAGTGCTCATCGCCGGCCTGCAGAAATAACAGCACCACCATTCAACACGTCCCAAAGGCTTCAGATACAGACGCACAACAAGACCTTTCTCAGCTCACGGGGAAGAGACGCAGAGGAAATCAGATGCCTTGTTGAGGGAAATCACTTTAGCAGATGGAGAAAAAAAAAAAGATTCGAGGCCTTATTTAGTGAGAAGGGAAGACGAGCGACGATCAGATTCAACTCTACAATCGCAGAGACTCGGTGAGTAGCACTTCCTCTCTGTTTGTTGTTAATTAACACGCCGTTAATTGTAGCATTTAAATAATTAATAAATTGTTTGTCCATTTGTACCATTTAAAGTCAATTTGCTAGTTTTTTCCCACTTGAGTAGTGAAACTGATCTGTGAACTGAAAAAAGCATTGAAAAAATATTTTGAACTTAAATACAAGCATAGGAATAAACAACATGTGTTATATGACTGTCGATTTGTACAGATTGACTTTATTAAATATCTTAAATTTCCCAAATAACTTAATTTAAACGTTTATCCGGTTTGTTTGCAGTGAAATCAACTGTTTATTTCCTCCCTTGGCTTGTGAAACTCAGATTAAAGCTGGTCTGTGCCATTTTTAATTCTTAGTTTGTAAAATTCAGCTTTAAAAAGGAGATAAAACTAAAAAAAATTTTTTTTTACTTAAATTGAAATGACTATTAGGTTTGTTTTTCACCAAAATCGCTGTAATTTTTTTTGGATGGGGGGGGGGGGATTCATCTTTAACCTAAATAAAAGCATTGACACTAAATGTAAACTTAAATACACGCATATGAATAAATGTGTTATTTAACTGTCGATTTTGTACAAATTGACTTTTTGAAAAACCTTCATTTAAATGTCTATTTGTTTTTAGTGAAATTAACTTTCTCCCTTGGGTTGTGAAATATTGTGCCACTTTTAATTCTTGGTTTGTAAAATTCAGCTTCTAAAGGGTGATAAACTTCATTTAATTTTTTTTTTACTCAACTTAAAATGATTATCTGTTTTTTTCAAAATCTGTATTTTTTGTTTTGTTTTAATCTTTGAATCATCTTTAACCTATAAAAGCATTGACACTAAATGTAAACTAAAATACAAGGATACAAATGAACAATATGTGTTATTTCACTGTCGATTTGTACAGATTGACTTCATTGCATATTTAAACTTTCTGAAATAACTTTATTTGGTTTGGTGTAAGTGAAACTAACTATTTTATTCCCTCCCTTGGCTCATGAAACTCAGATTAAAGCTGGTCTGTGCCACTTTTAATGCTTGGTTTGTAAAATTCAGCTTTAAAAGGGTTTGAACTAATTGAAAAACTTGAATTATTATATGGTTTGTTTTTAGTAAAAACTAATAATAATAATAAAAGACTTTTTAATGTCCCAATCGTTAATTAACGTTGAAAGAGCAAACGTTAAAGATTTAAATTTAAATGTTTTAATTAAACAATATATATTGTATTATACATCTATATGTAATTCGAGTTAACCTTTTTTTATCATTGATTTCGAAAATTAACTTTGAAAACCTTTGAACATTTGAACTTAAAGTGTTAAGCTGTTGACTTGAACTAAATAAATAAATAAATACGTACATTTCATCTTCTGTAATTCAGCTGTAGAAATGATTTGGAAAAGCCTCCATCTGATATACACTATAAAGCGTGGCTCATATTATGCAAAAGACAGAAGCTCACTGTGAGCTTTATGAGCCTTTTTATAAGAATAATTTCCCCACAGGGCACAGAAGATTTACAAACAGCTGAAAAGCAAGAATGAGTTTGTATACAGTCAACGCTAATGTCAGCAGCTGTTGAGCAAACACACGCTCAAAAGTAGATTTTGAAAGCATGTCAAAATCATATGGACATATAGACATTCTTTTAAGATTTATCTGATTTCTTAGAGATGACAGTAGATTCACACAATTAATTACGATGACTTTAATTTAAATTGATTTAAGAATGAGCAGAATGCAACTATTATGGTATTTTTGTAGCTTTAGCTTTTGTTGAAAAATCAAACATATATTTTTGAATATAATTTAAATCTAAACTGCAATTTTGTATTTTATTTTTCTAAATGAGTACATAAATATGTAATTAAGTATTTAATTTATTAAAAAATATTTAGGGATTTATAAATGCAATTAATAATTGTTCTCTTGTCACTCTTTAAAAATCATTTTTTTAACATCAAATCTCACAAACTTTTGAACCTGCTGCTTTTGGTTAAACATGCAATTATTTGTTATTGTAATGTAGTTTAAGTGTAATAAAAAGCTAATTTAAATAACTCTTAAGATATTAAATATAGATAATATTGCAAAAAGTGAATTAAATTATTAAATCATTTTAGTTTAATACAGTTTTTCTCTATTGGTTTGGATCATTCCTAAAACAGGAATTACATTCTCAAAACAACATGGACAAACCTCCAAACTACTTGGCAATTGTTCACAACAGATTTGAGTTTCTCATTCATTTCATCAAATTGCAAATGTCTAAGTAAATCTTTGCAAATGATTAAGAACAGGTAGCCGACATTTAGCACAATTTTCAAGTGAATAGATCTAGTTGATCTGAACTGACTGATGATTCTCAGTTCAATGGTTGTTCTCTTCAAAATATGACAGCGTCATTTCATTGTATAAGTCATCACATGCGCAATAGTCTGTTCAATTGTCAAAATTAGTCAAGAACTGACAGTCAGGTGAAACTAGAACTTGACTAAAAAAGGAGGAATTTCATACATCTCAGATGATCAATCAAGCACTGTAGGCTGCATATCATTTTCATTGTTTTTTGTTTGTGTGTTTTTATGACAGTATATTTTGTTTTATTCTGATGTATGGAAATTACTTTATGTGTGTAATTGATAAGGGTTACAATTTCCTTGGCAGTATGAGTGCAATGTGAGATGTCAAACCTTAGAGGCTACTTATTTTATTTAGGTTTTTACACAATTGCATTCTGTCAAAAGACAAAAAAAACAGTAGAGTAACCATTTTCAAAAACTGGGCTAAGACTGAAAGGTGGACATGAGGGATATTTCAATGGTCCTCTGCGATAGTGACAAAACAACTAAACATTTTGACTTGCAGTGCTTACGCAATGCCAATGGAACAAATGATTTTGGGGGCACTGACTGTTTAAAGGAGAAGGAAATTTAGTTTTGACACGAGTGAACAGTTTTGGGAAAAATAGGAGCTTTTGCAAGTGAGCTATAGTGTTGTGCTGAACTGTAAGACTGTTTTACACAACAATCTTATAGTGTTGGGAATGTAACTCCTGTTTCAGGAAATGAGCCAAACCAAATGAGAAAAACTGTTACATAATTGACATAATTGAATAATCTAAATATTATTATGAAATATTAGACTACATATTATGTTTATTTTCACATTTTACATTTACATTTATGTATTAATAATAATTAGACATTTTAATACAGCTTTATTTTGATATATATATATATATATATATATATATATATATATATATATATATATATATATATATATATATATATATATATTTATTAATATATATATATATATATATATAAACAGACAGACAGACAGACAGACAGACAGACAGAGAGAGAGACAGATAGATAGATAGATAGATAGATAGATAGATAGATAGATAGATAGATAGATAGATAGATAGATAGATAGATAGATAGATAGATAGATAGATAGATAGATAGATAGATAGATAGATAGATAGATAGATAGATAGAAAAATAAACAGTGATATTGAAAAATAAATAATATTTATTAAAATAAAGATATTATTATATTTCTGAAAGCTCTGCCTAATTGCTTTTTGTGAACCTCTTTAAAATAACAAAATGTTAGGGAATGGAAAACTGGTATTTTTTGAGGATATTAAGAAGTGAATATTTTAGTTTTAGTATTTAATATTTTAGTATTTTAATGTAATATAATTAAATATCTATGCATAATCAAATAAAAATATAATCTTTACAAACTTTTACTTAAAACAAAAAACAACAACACTTAAATTAGCTTTAGAAATAGCAGATCCAATAAAGCATTAGTAACTATCTAGTTAGATCCAGTCACTGGAAAAAAAAAAAAAAATTAATAATAAAGCAATAATTAGTAATAATGAAAAATGAGCGCAATAAAATGACAAAAAATAATCAATAATAATCAAACCATTTAATAATAATCAATAAAATTATATAATGGTCATATGATTAATAAAATAATTAAATGAAGAATAAATGAATAGAAACAAATGAAAATAAAACACTACCAGACACTAATCTCCCCTGCAGCATTAAAATTAATCATAGCCTGAGAGATGATCTGAGATTTGCGGTTAACAAACGTTCGTCCTCTTTCACCGACCAAACACAATAAAACCCTTCCAGCATGTTCCTTCTGTTGGTGGTACAATTAGCCTCTAATAAATCATAACAAAATATTTGACTCTTTCTGCTGTTTGTCACACGCTTCAATTAGTTTCGTCGCACCACAAATGCGTTCCAACTCTCTGACAGCCAAAAGCATCACATTAAAAAAAAGTCTTTTGTACCCCCTAGCCCACCATACTGTTTTAATAAATCCCTTCATTTCTAAAAGCAAAGTCAAGATTTTATGATTTAATGGCTTCCTTCTCGCTGTCGGTGCCAATGACGAAGGCCAAATCCCTGAGAGCCGGAGACTCCCTGTCCTTAATAGGGAGCTTGGGAGGTTTCTTCCTATAGCAGACTAATGGATTCTCAATGTGAGGCAGAACTTCATCAGGACAAAAAAACCCACAGGCCATGCTGGACTCTGTCTTTAGACACTGTGGCAGTCGAGTTGAAGAATGACGCACATTAAAGGGGATATATTATCTCATTATGATGTCAAATAAATCCCTGCGAAGTTTCCATACACATATCATTTAATACAGCCTGTTAAATTTGCCAATATTTCAGTCTGAAAACAAATAAAAAAGCATGCAGGTCCCTTTAAATGCAAATGAGCTGCTGCTTTCCAGAAAAGGGGCGGGGACTTTAAGCTATTCTGACACTCCAGAAACAACAAAACAAGTGAATCTCTTGCATACAAAGATATTTGCCTATTGCTCTCTTGTGTGTATTAAGCAGTGTGTAAGCGAGGCGCAACTCTGCGCTGCAGTTTAGACCGGGTTTGTTTTGGTCTAATGAAAAATCTATTTTAGTTTCCCAAAATAGCAACGCGCCAGCAGTGCGCCTCAGAACGCCTTCTTTTTTAGACCAGAACGCCTAAACTACCAAAAGACTATTGCGCTGCGCCCTGCGCCACATTGCGCCGGGTGTATGATAGGGCCCAAAGTGTGGCCTTAACAAATAAACATTACACTATTAGAGCGGATCTCTTAGCTTTACAGAAAATGTGAAGAAAATGTCACCTGATGATACATATTGTGCGAATACAGCCAGAGACAATGATAACATTATCATTATCACAAACCTCCTCGATTATATTGTGAAATATCTGATATTCTGGCTCTCAAATGTGTGTAAGAACATGTCGTTTAAACTGTTAAATGAATCATATTATTTGATATATGAAGACACCATTTTAGTGATAAATGCTGCTTGATTTACATGTTATTTCGTCAAATTTCCTGGAAATATTGACAAATGTCCTAATAATATTGTAAAATATCTGAATTCTGACTCTCAAATATGTGTAAGAACATGTACTGCGCCTTTTAAACTGTTAAATGGATCATATTATATGATATATAATAATGACATTTTAGTAAATAGATTAAAGCTGCTGGATATACAATATGTTAGTTTGTCAGCTTCCATCAAACTTCAAGCAAATACTGACAAACCTCAGAACTATATTGTGAAATATTTAAATTCTGACTCTCAAATATGTGTAAGAACATGTACTGCGTTTTTTGAAATGCTTACAAAATATCCTAATATTTGATACATGATGATGCTATTTTAGTGGAGAGAAGAAATCTGCTGGACTTACAACATGTTAATTTATTCTCTTCTCACAAACATACTGCAAATATTGACAAACGGTCTAATTATATTGTAAAATATCTGATATTCTGACTCTCAAATATAGAACATGTACTGTGTCTTTTAAACCACTTACAATAGATCATTTTGTTTGACATACAGTATGATAACGGCATTTCAGTGAATAGATAAAAGCTGCTGGATTTGCTATTAAATATGTATTTCTAATGGTAGAGCTAAATTAAATACGTGTAAAAAAAATATTCAGAATTTATAAATGACCATAAAATACACGTTTGAGAATTATTTTGGATATTTATTTTTTAATTATTTATATTTATGTTATTATTTATAATTATTTATATATTTTTTCTAGTTTATACTTAAATAATAAAAAAACAAATATTGTAACAAATATTAAATATATTATATAGTTTATATATAATAATAATAATACATAACATATAATTTAAATATTTCATAAATATATTAAAGGATATTTTATTTTATAATAAACACATAATAAATATAATTTCTATTGTTTATATAATTAATATAATTGCATTAGCTTGTTTATAACTTATGATTTCATGTACAATAATGTACAATAACTTATTAGAATTGATTTTATTTTGATTTACTTTTAAGGCACTAAACAATATATATAAAAAAACCACTATGATATAAATTGACAACATAATGATGTTTGTCCCGAGTGGCAGCAATGGTACCACTAAATGCCTATTTTGGTAAGGCGAACATAATTTCCATTAAACAGACAAGAATCACCCGTCAGAAGAGAGCCAAGCTAAAATAGCAGGTTTACCTCTTTATGCTGTCAGTCATGCTGTGATCCAGGCGAGCGAAACTCACTGACCCCTGAATATTTCTCCTTGCTAAAACACACACACATGAACATACAAACAAAAACACAAACACACTCAATTTCTCGAGGGAGGCATTACTGCATTATTTTGGCTGTTCTTTGGAAGTGGAGCTCTTGAGCATTTCCCCATTTTGCTGCAGGACAATCCCATCATCCTCTAATCAAGCCTGTGGTTTAATCTCAATCCCGTCTCCATCCTCGTGACGCAGACTCTGGACAATTGAAGGATGTTCAAACACTTCGGCATCCACTTGAAAGTCCCGACCGCTCCTGCCAGATCTAAGTGCCGTCTTAAGACTGTAAAGACATTGATGGAATAGTTTTTATACACACATAAATAATAAAAAAATATTCTATTATCATATGTATATTCACTCTGATTCAAACCTGGATGCTATACATTTTTATGGAAAGCAAGCTAAAACTATTTGAGCCCCCAAAAGTATACAAAATTTCCACTAAAATGAAAGAAATAACGCTTAGTTAATCAGATTAAGAGTTATGCAAATTTATGCAAATTTGGGGGGGGGGGGGGTAACCTGCAGTTTTATATGTCTGTGTGTGTGTTGTCAAATTAATAAAGAAGTTTTCTCCGTTTGTTAGTGTTTTTCTATTTGCATGTGCTTTTTTTAACCTGCAGTGTGTTTGAGCTCTCAGCCACAGTATAGTGACTGATTCACCATTGTGTTAATGTGCTCGACATAAATGTGTGATTGGTTACAAGGTTTATCAAAGTAAAATTAATCAGCCTCAGTTTCCATTTCCTCATTCATTTACTCTTTCTTTCATTTTAATCACAAAAATCACAGTATAGTTTAGTTTAGTTTAGTTTAGTTTAGTTTAGTTTAGTTTAGTTTAGTTTAGTTTAGTCTAGTTTAGTTTAGTTTAGTTTAGTTTAGTTTAGTTTAGTTTAGTTTAGTTTAGTTTAGTTTAGTTTAGTGTGAACACCATGTTGAATTTGAGGAGTTTTTTAAATTTTTTTTAAACAACCCCATTTAAATGTCTGACCCTGTTTTTTTATTTCAGGATTCTACAGGATTCTAATACAAAGCTGTACCACATTCTTATCCTAATTTCTATCGTATTTTGGAACCATTCCTATAGAACAAGCCATAAATAGCTAGGATCTTAGTGGGACCCACATGGGTTCCAAAATAGGTCTACAGTAAGTTGGAAATCAATGTTACATTTTTAAGAACCTCAGATGTACACTTTTCCACTGTACACTAAACAATTGGAACTGTTTAGATTTTTGTTGTGGAGCTTGAATTCAACAATGTAAACATTGAAAAAAATAATAAGATCATTAAATAAATGAAATGGTTACAATGTTTTATTTTACTCCATGGTATGTTGAAATTCTTGCTTTTGATTGATAGGAAAGCATGCAATAAAATCGTTTAATGCAGAGGTAGTTCCAGCAAAGAGCATAGAATCACAAGGAGGTGACACTCTAGTGTCATTTGGGAAACAGCCACTAAATGGTGCGGCGGCTATTTTGGAATGAAAATTCCAATAGAAGAACAGCAAAAGTCTGTAAAATAAACTATCAAAAGTGCTGATGATTGTGATAGTAAGTGTTGTATGGTT
The DNA here is from genome assembly GCF_052040795.2 of Danio rerio. NCBI lineage: Eukaryota > Metazoa > Chordata > Actinopteri > Cypriniformes > Danionidae > Danio > Danio rerio. Next base: position 37,321,125 of record NC_141035.1, read on the forward strand.
TACATAAATAAAAAACAGGCGATGCAGTGGCGCAGTGGGTAGCACGTTCGCCTCACAGCAAGAAGGTCGCTGGTTCGAGCCTCGGCTCAGTTGGCGTTTCTGTATGGAGTTTGCATGTTCTCCCTGCGTTCGCGTGGGTTTCCTCCGGGTGCTCCGGTTTCCCCCACACTCCAAAGACATGTGGTACAGGTAAATTGGGTAGGCTAAATAGTCTGTGATCTCAAGAACACATCGAGGCGATGGGAACAACCAACTCACAAATATGCTCAAAAATATTTACAAAGGGATAGCTAACACATGTTACTATGAGCTATTAGATATGCATGTGTCATTTACGCAAAGACACATGATCTCCTCTCTCAGTTTTAAAGCAGAGAGATCTAATATGTTGTGACTGGTGAATATTTGCTCAAATATTGGGTCACACTTTATTTTGATGGTCCGTTTGTTTAATTTAAGTGACATTAGATTAACAGGTCAACTAATTCTCATTAGAGTATAAGTAGACTGTTAGTTGGGGTTAGGGTTGGAGTTAAGGTTAGTGTAAGTTGACATGTACTTGCATGTTTCTTATAGTCAGTTAATGTCTGTTTAGCATCAGTATCAACAGATATTAAGCAGGCAGTCTACTAATACTGAAATGGACCCTCAAAATAAAGTGTTAGCAAATATTGTGCTGCAACACGCATTGATACTTTTAACCAATCTAAACCTTGGAATAAGTGGGATAATCAATGGCTTGCAATGAGTTAAATGATTTAAAAGCAAAGTTGAATCCACAATTTTTTTTACCTGAAAAACTGCACAAATCTTGTGCTTATATTTAATTGTCAGTCTTTGTCGGCCTTGTTATTGTTGAAACATTACTTATGCTCTCATTTGCCTTGTACCATGAATACATACATTGTATTGGAATGAATAATAAGATTATAAGACACAATTAAAATCTTCAAGAACCAACTAAAACTCACAAAGTCCAATAGGATTCCAATAAGATTCTACAGGATAAACTAAGGGTGCTTTCACACCTAGATTTTTGTTTCAGAACCTGGCACGTTTTCTTAGTTAGCGCGGTTCGTTTGGCATATGTAAATCCAGCAATCACGCTCAGATCTGCGCCAAAGTAATCGGTCCGAGATCGCTAGAATGAGGTGGTCTCAGCTCGATTGTAATGAACTCTGGAGCGGATCGATTGTGGTGAGAAAGCAAAACAATCCGAGCCTGGCTAAGTTAAATCCCAGTGTATAATGGATATGTAATAGGCATATATACAGCTATATGAAGAGAGAGTCATAAGCAGGGAGGGATGTCATTCCTATCGATAAATGTGCGTTTCATGTCAATCACGAAAGTGAAAGCATCCTAACTATTAACGAAAGCTGGTTATCCGTTTTGATTGAAATTGACTGAACGGCAGTCATGGTTTATCTGTTATTTCTCCCTATAATGTAAAGCCTATAATGCAAAATTTTAGCCAACGGCTCTGTATGAGAAAGTCTTACCTCTGATTTATATTTGGTGACGATGTCTGTGGGTGTCACCATTAAAAATTAAAGCTTAGCTTTCCGCTTATAATGTCTTATTGCTAATCATCATAAATTAAAATAAAGACGCATGACAGAGGAGAAACTCTGACCAATGTGAGGAGAGTTAACTCATATGTTTCTGTTGTAGCTATTTTGGTCCGTTTAGAAACTTTGCCTTGTGAAAGCGAACCGCACCTAGAACAAAAAGCAACACTGTAGCAATTTTAATCCCTGTTTCAGAACAAAACAGGATTGAAGGCACCCTAAAACTCCTATTGAGATTTCTTTTAACAAGGGGTAGAAGCAGTCTTAACATGTTGACACCAAATTCCAATTACAAGTTCCCATACCAAAAAAACTTTGTACGTGCAAATAATCACAACCCCTAAAGATAGTGATTTCAACACCCTTTCGTTTCATATTAGCATCAAAACGATCACTCAGACTTTTTTATATGCATACATGATGAATCTCAGGCGAGTTTTACTGAGCGTATGAGGGTTACATAAGCAGGAGCGTAAGGTTTAAGCTGAACAGACAGATCCAGGTCCAGCCTCCATCCAAAACCTCTCCTGAGATTCATTACGGACAAAGAAACTTCCTGTCTGACCAACATCTGCCCGTCTAAAAAGACACACTGAGATTTTGGGGGGACAAAGTGAAAAGTCTTCATGAAACTTTCTGATAACTGGTCATTTCCTCAGCATGTTGCAGATGTGGATGACCATAAAAACGCAGCTCTTCACTGAGACATCCTTCATTGTCAGCTCGCTTGGCCGAGTTTTAACACAATAGATGATTTAGGGAACAATAGGGAGGTTTGTCAGACAGACGGGGGTGTATAGTAACTTCTCGCCGGAAAGCCAAGCGTAGGACGATCTCAAAGGTATACGCGAGCGCTTCATTAGAATTGCATTATGAAACAATGAAATGAGATTCTCCACTTTCTCTGGAATCTGGAAATTCGAAGAGGCATTTGCCAAGCATGTGTTATAGTCCTCTTTCCACCGCAGAACAAAGCGAAAGAAATCAAAACTCTAGATATTTTGACAGGAAATAAAGCCGACCGCATGTGGATGTAGCGGAAACGCCAGGGATCACAAAGCGTGTGTAAAAACGTTCACTCAAAAAGTAAAAAGAAGCCATAAAGAGACTCCTGGCAAACACAGGGTGTAAATTTGAGCCTGCAAGGACAGATTGGTGTAATTTGTTGAGACACAGCCATGATAACATCTACTAGTACTTTTTTTTAAAAGAAATTATTAGCCTACTATTATTCAAAAGGGGCGAGGCAGTGGCGCAATAGGTAGTGCTGTCGCCTCACAGCAAGAAGGTTGCTGGTTCGAACCTCGGCTCAGTTGGCATTTCTGTGTGGAGTTTGCATGTTCTCCCTGCCTTCGCGTGGGTTTCCTCCGGGTGCTCCGGTTTACCCCACAGTCCAAAGACATGCGGTATAGGTGAATTGGGTAGGCTAAATTGTCCGTATGAGTGTGTGTTTGGATGTTTCCCAGAGATGGGTTGTGGCTGGAAGGGCATCTGCTGTGTAAAAACTTGCTGGATAAGTTGGCGGTTCAGTCCGCTGTGGTGATCCCGGATTAATAAAGGGACTAAGCTGACAAGAAAATAAATGAATGTATTATTCAAAAAAGGATTTTAGTAGCTAACTAAAGTTAGCTTTACATTACATAATTTCAAACAAAAATATGGACCTTTTTGTGTTACTTTGGGCTGTTCATTCACTAAACATAGAGGCCGTGTCTGAAATTGCCTACTTCCATACTATATAGTAAGCTAAAAGTAGTATGCGAGGCAAGTAGTACTACAGTATGTCTGAATTCATAGTATTTAAAAACAGTATGTGAAGTACCCGGATGATCTACTACTTATGGCAAGACTCCTCAGTGCACATCCGATGGACGCTACGCTATCCCATTATGCCCCGCGAGAGAGTTCATGAATGGGAGTGAAGTGACGCAACTGATGTGGGTAGGTCACACGATCATGACAAAATGACAGATGTAATATGTCTGAGTTGCATTAATACTGCTCACTTTTATACCGTATAGAACGTACTTTTCTAATGGACGAGTAGTACAATCAAATTCAAATGCAGTACTTATTGAGTAATAGGTGGTTTCGAACGCAGCCCTGAATTTTGGGCCTGGGAATGCAAGTAGTGCAGGGTTGACAGGTTCCTGCAACAAAAACTAGCCCAATAACAATATGACGGCACATTTGTAAAATACATGTTACTGTCCATCATGCATTATAAATAGTTTCTTTCTTGGAAATAACCATATATTGGTAACATTAAGATAATAATTAGTAATTATAAAGATTGTGTTATCATTAAAAAATACACATAAAAATGTAAGGGCAAATACAACTCTGGCGGAAGTGAACTTAGTCTGTTTGCTCATCCTAGCAAAGCTTTTTTTTATTTTTTATTATTCATTCATTCGCTTCGGCTTAGTATGTTTATTCATCAGGGGTCACCACAGTGGAATGAACCGCCAATTTATCCAGCATATGTTTTACACAGCAAATTTAGAGTTCCAAAAGAAATATTGTAATAATGTCTTTTACAATACTTCAAATTTCAAACAGGAGGCCTACTGTATCATGTTTTATTTTGTGTTACTGTCCTCCTCAACTTGAAACTATCATCACTACCTTCAGTAATATGTACAGGTTCTCTGTCCTCCATAAAACTTATTACCATCAACCTAGAACACAGACATAAAAACTCTTACACTGCATCAGTACTGAACAACATTGACAGCTACACAGAAAATATCCCTAAAAGGTCAATTTTACAGGACCCAGGAACTTTAGTGTTTTTAAGTTATTCTAAATTGTGTATAAAAAAATTACACAAATCTTTAGAAAACATCCTAAAATGTACAATATATTTTTTTAGTTAAGATTTGTATAGATTTTATAGTTTAAAATAAACTCACCATCTTGCCTTGAGAGCATGTCACCTAATGTGTGCTGATGTCTCATTTAGTTCCTGTTTTCCAATTTTTTTAAAGCAAATAGCAACTATCTTTAAATTTTATTTGCTAAAGGAGATTTCATGCGACATTACTAAAGACGCGATCTGAGAGAATCACCAATGAGTCGCCAATGCCTGTGAGATATTTGGCATGCTAAATATCTGGAGCTGTCAGCGATTCAAATCATGCAGTGTGAAATGAGTTTTGACTGAAAATAACATCAGCGATCGCCTACAGCCAATGAGAGAGTAGCATCCACTAGTGTGTGTGTACCTGCAGGCCAGCAGGAGGTTGGGGGATTCATTTTCAGTTTATCTGGACAAAAGAAATGGAGGAAAAACTAGTGTAAATTTGGCAGGAGCACCCGTGTCTGTTTGACATGTCATCTGAGCAATATCACAACAGAGTCAAAAAAGAAAGTTGAGGAGAAATTGCTAATTCCCTTCAAACACAGGTGAGCAAATATGTACATTTTCTACCCCATTAAAGGGTTTTTTTTCTCGTTATGTAGTAAATAACAAAAGATATACTATGTATTTTTGGTTGTGAGACCAAAGTTTTCGGTGATTCTTCCTATTGTAAAGTCATGCAATGTGAAAGCCCCTGTCGCTGATCCATCTTGCAGTGTAAAAAAAAGCAGCGACAAAACGCTAGCCCAGATAGTCATGCATTATGAAAACATCTGTGAAACAACTACTTTGAAAATCAGTCTGAACTCGGCATAAGATGTAATTTTATTGCTTAATTATCATTAGTGTTTTTAAAAATTGAATTTTCTTAGTGTCATTTACAGGGGAAGACTGGCCATCTGGCAATTCTGGCAAATGCCTGAAGGGCCGGACCAATTTTTAAGTGTGGGCCGGTCAGTTTTTTTTTTTTTTTAATATGTATTGTTTTTAAGTGCAGACAGCTTTTATCTCTTGCTAGATGTAATATTATGATGATGATAATAATAAAAATAATAATAATAAATGTTAAGCATTTGGCCCAATCGGCAACTGCTGCCTGGTTTCAAGATGGGCCGACCCAATCCAAGGTTACCCGGACATAATTAAAATCTGGCAAGAATGTCATATTATTTCACCATCTGTACACCAAAATAAATAGTGAATGTGCATGTCCGTGGGTGGGGCTGTGTCGGTGTGGTAATGTGGGCTGGTGTGGCAACAGTGCCAGGGCTGATTTTTTGTCCCAGTCCGCCCCTGGTCATTTATAAATGACGATGCCCAATAGATGGTTAATGGATCACAATTGTTGTCATAAGAAATTCTGAGCACAGTAAATATAATTTTTTTTTCTGTAGGATCATGTGACATCATAATTTATGAAATAAAAATAATGATGCAAATTCAGCTTTGCGTCGCAATGATAAATTCATTTATTAATTTTCCTTTAGCTTAGTCCTTTTATTCATCAGGGATCGCCACAGCAAAATGAACCGCCAACTTATCCAGCATATGTTTTACACAGCGAATGCCTTTCCAGCTGCAACCCAGTACTGGGAAACATCCATACACACTCATTCACACACATACACTGTGGCCAATATAGTTTTTTGAGTTCACCTATAGCGCATGTCTTTGGACTTGTGGGGGAATCCGAAGCACCTGGAGGAAACCCACGCGAGCACGAGAAAAACATGCAAACTCCACACAGAAATGCCAACTGACCCAGCCGGGACTCCACCCAGCAACTTCTTGCTGTGAGGTGACAGTGTTAAACACTGAGCCACCGTATCGCCCGCAGTGATAAATTACATTTTTAAAAACCAAAATAAAACATAAAACTATTATTTTTTACAACATATTTTGTTCTTTTCTCCTCTCTTTTCTTTCTCACAGAATTCCAGCTTTGAATTTCCTGGATTCTTCATCTCAATCGGTTCCTGTGAGAGCAACAAACTGTGCTGACAGTGTCACAAATCAAGTAGATGAATTATTTACTCTCTCTCACACTTTCGCATCAGTCACCGAGAGCACAAAGGCCAATCCTGTTGCTGTATAATCAAGACATCATTATCCTTCCACCTTCATAAATAAACAGTTTAAAAAGACGGGCGGAAGCAGATAATGAACGCGTCTCTGAGTGCGCGAGCGAATCCAAGTCCGCCAAGACACGAAAGCCTCCATGCTCTTACCGCACTTGTGGTGTGTTGTGTAAATATTGCTGATCAAACGTCTCACACGCTGCTATTTTCGCTCTAAATGAAGTGTGTCGGGTTATCAAGCCTTTTGATTAGTCAAAATAAAATGTGCTTATCACATAGTTTAGCATTTATCATCACAAGTTCTTTATTGGCAGATGGATCCTTAAAGAACTTTTAACATCTAGAGTCTTTATATTGCACAGAAAGATCATAAATATCCGTCACATTATGAAACAAATGATAAAATTACACATTTAGGCTAGGATCGCTTAACTTTAACACTTATTTTTAAAACCAAACTGAACTTTTCATCCAAAATTTTGCAAAGTATTGTGCTGTACGTGCTTGTTGCATGTTCAGGCATGCTATTTTTGAACAGTCGAGAACTTATAAAGAGCTTATAAATTTGCAATCAGTCAAAACGGCAGCAGAATTTCCTATCACATACACAAATAAAAAAAAATCTGCTTCATGGAGACACATTTTGTACACCTGTACTGAACTGCAATGGTAATTTTGTGACTATGGCACACATCATAATGCATATTGTGCCGAAACTTCAACCTCGGGACTTCTTTGCTCTGCTCAATATGATGAGTTGATGGACACTGACGCGCTGAACCTCTGAAATTATGCAATCATACTTTAAAATAGGCACTATCCTTATAACTAAACTGCATTGTTGCAATCTAATCAACTACATTCTCGTCTAAAAAAGCTTCAAAAGTACAGTACATTTGTCAAACTGCAGTGAGTTAATTTAGCTTACTGCTAGTCTCTTTATGTGGTGCGGAGTAATACACGAGAGTGAACTGACTGTTCAAGTGCTGTTATTGTAGAATATGGCCCGGCTGTCAGCCAATCAGATTCAAGAACCAGACAGAACTGTTGTAAACTGAAGGACTTTCAATCAATACAATCAGTTGGGTTTAGAGGAGGAGGAGGGTGGGTCAGTCATTCAGTCAGTCGAACAGTCGGTGGACAGTGGCCTCTGATGGATTTACGTGAGAACAGCAAGCATGAATGGCACTCGTGAGAGAAATTTGAGATCTTAAAAAGCATTCACAGCGGCCTCTTGTGGAGAAAACAAAAACTGCAAAAAAAACAAAAAACAAAAAAAACGTAGCTTCAGGCCATATTTGGCTGTCTCCAGAAATGTATACATATATTTTCAGAATGAGCCTGGGTTGTACCATTCACACGTATTTGAATAATTTGCCCAAAGAAAGCAATCACAGCACAGTTTATTTTAATCTAAGCAGATCTACACTCAAACAATGACTTTTGCTGCTTGTTCAAACTACTTATTTAAAATGAGTTGATACAATACAATTATTTAGTTTTTTTGGGGGACAACTTAATGTTTTATGTTCAATCCACAGAAATTTGTAAATGGACAACATGATGTAATTGTGTGGAACTCAGCATTTTTTACAGTGTAGTAAGTGTGAACACATTATATTTCCTAAACACTATTTTACGGCTCCAACATTGTGAACAACTTTAATAAACAATACACTGTCAAAAATGACTGCTGATTTGCTCGTTTAAAAAACTCAAACACAAATCCCTCAATACAACAAACTTGGGCTGAAGAAAACAAGGTCCTTTCCTGCTTAGATAATATCCTAAAGGACACAAACCTAAATTATTGGCTTTGACATTGTGGATAGGGAGCGTAAGCTTCTGAGGTTAAGGCAGGGAAAGCAGCCGAGAATGTCTTGTGTTTTACAGTCCGTACTGCATGTTTCTCTCAGAGAGTTTGGATTTATTTTAGTTTCTCAATAGCAGGACATAAATCACTCCTGTCTTACCCTCTTTCACTGTGTTTGTGTATCGCTTCTCGCTCTCTTTCTTTCACCATCCAGTCCTCTTTTTCCCCCAGTTTGTGCACTGTATTAAAAAAGATTTAAAAACGGTTAAGACTTCTACAGGGTGAATTCATTTATTCTAGAACATGAATAAAATTGTACAATAAAATTGTACACTTTTGATAAAAAAAGATGGGAAAATAAAAGACAAGATAATACTGATTTAAAATCATGCTTAAAAATAATTCACTAAGCCTCAAACAAAGACATATTCAAAAACAATGCTCATGAAAATAGGAGAAACAGATATTTTTTAATAATTATAAAATGTACAGTAACTTGTATTACAAAATGACAAAAAATTAAAAAAATAGTATATTTTTTACCTTCTGATCTACTGCTTAGTACAAATTTATGTTAAGAATATATAAGTAATTATAACCTTTTAAACAATACTGCAATAAACATTAATTAACAAGCAACTTCAAATTCTACATTGAAGTGCATGAGAATAATATATTTTAAAGGTTGAATATATGCTTTATTTACCAACTATGAATCATAATATTACAATTCATACTTTGACTATATATATATATATATATATATATATATATATATATATATATATATATATATATATATATATATATATATATATATATATATATATATATATATATATATATATATATATATATATATTCACAAATACATTTTTTTTTTACAACATAACCACAGGACTTATGTAATTAATGAGCAACGAGTAGCAGTGGTGGGAGAAGTGCCTTAGTGTCCCACCAGTGACAATATACAGCCATATTTTCCTGCTACGAGTGTAATAATGCGTTCGAAAACAGTTTGATGGCATAATCGTATATAAAAAAGAAAATCAAAGTCTAAAAACCCTTTTGTATGAGGAACTACTTTCCTCCGCCATTCATTAACATCTGCAGCTGTCGTCAGAACAGCAGAAACTGTTGCTACTACACAAACATTACTTTAAAGCTAGTGTTTGAATGATTCTCCTGTGTAATGTCTAAGGTGATGAGAAAACAGATGATTTAGCTCACATTTTAAGATTATAGGGCTGAACGGCATGAAATGCCATCAGTCTACAGAGATATTTCCCAGTATTTCTCTGTTGCAACCGGGATATCACAATAATTAATCCCAAAAAAGCCAAATCAAAGCAATCACTGCCAGATTACTGAAAACGCTAAAAACATTCAGGCATTTCTTTTTTTTTTACTGAATTAGTCTGCACCTACGAAAGCAGGAGACGCATTAGAAACAAAGAGATGGACAACCAAAAAGTAACTCATGGTTATACAAGGAGTGACCAACACAAAATACCTACATTCCTGATATGGGAGTGACATCTCACACTCAATACACTACAGTGATATGGTGGAAATACAGCACTACAACATACAAAAAAAGAGATCAACTTAGAATTTCACTGACCTTCCTAATGATTTGATCAGCTGTTGAAATTATGTTGTTTTTATCTTCGAAGGGCTTATTATGCAGTCTCTGTAGCCATCTTGTGGATGGACAACGTTTATGCTCTTCTCAATGACTGGTTAATGACCGCTGTTGTGCTGTCTCAGAAATGATAAATATTTTAAAATAGACACTGTCCTTATAAATAAACTGCATCGTTGCAATCTAAACAACTTCATTCTCCACCAAAAAGCCTCAAAAGTAACCAACAGCCAACAAAGTAACCAACCAACAGCAGCAATATTTGTTAAACTGTAGAGTGTCCTCTGCTAATCGTTGTATGTGGGCGGAGTAATACACAAGGGTGAAGGGTTGTTATCCTGTTATATACAGAAAATTGCACGGCTATCAGCCATTCGGATTCAAGAACCAGACAAAACTGTTGTATAAAACTGAATATATTTTGACAAAATGGTACACTAGAAAATTATGACAAAAAGTGATGACAATAAACATTTCGTTACATTTATTTAATTTATTTAGCCAATTAGGCTTCAACAATTTTAAGTTACACAAAATTTAACTCAATATTTGTAGTGAATCTGAGTGATTGAAGTTGAGATGACTAGAAAAGTTCATTTGATTCAACTAAAAAATTTAAGAGAGCAAGAATTGTTTTTAAAACTGACACTCTTTATTGTGACTATAATCATCTGACACTCTCCCTCAGGCTTCAGTGTTGGTGTCTCTGGCTGTGTCTGAAATCACATTCTTCCCTACTATAAAGTACATTAAAAATAGTATGCAGAGCCGAGTAGTATATCCAAATTCATACTGTTTGAAAAAGAAGCAAGGAATACCCGGATGACCTACTTCTGAAGTGTTTACTCTTTCCCATGATGCCACGTGAGAGAATTCATGAATGCAAGTGAAGCAGGACGTGGGCAAGTCATGTAATAATGACAGATGGCAGATGTAGTATGTCCGAATTCATACTCACATTTATACTAAATAGCATGTATTTCTCTAGCGATCATGTAGAAAATTCAAACTCAACTGTAGTACCTACTTGAGTAGTAGCAGGCCATTTGGGACACGGCCTCTGTGTCATGTGAGCAGGGATGTGTTTGTCGCCTCCAGGAAAGCTGCTGTTTTTCCTCATGAGGAAGAATTAACCTCTCAGACATTACCACAGCGAGTCTGCGGTGTGCAGCTCGGGGCCGAGTGTTTCCCTGCTGCACCACAGTCCTGTCCTCTAATTAGATAACCCAACATTCCCAGTTTTGCCGGGCTCCACTCTGGGCAGCCCTTACCTTTCGAGAGCTGTAATATGGAGTCTTAAAGAGAGGAAATGACCTAAATGGCTGTCAGACAGGATTTTGTTACACCCGATGGTGTGCTGACAAAATCACATCTGTGAAGTCACGGGCTCTTGTTAAAAATGTATAGCCCCGAAAAAAGATAGAAAAAAAAAAAAAGAAAAAAGTTTGGTGAATTGTCGCTTTGTGACTTTGGAAAAAATAACATTGACAGGTTCTAGAAAAATACACTGATGCTTTTATCCCGTTCTGTTTGATAAGCTCTGAGAAATATACAGTTGAAGTCAGAATTATGAGCCCTCTTGAACTATTATACTAGTAATAATATTATATAATAACTATTATACCTAACTAATACTTTAATAGATATTTTTTTAAATACTAGTATTCAGCTTAAAGTGTCATTTAATGGCTTAACAATGAGTGGGGGCCGCTTGGTGATTTCCAAAAATCTAATTCATTTTATTAAACCATTACAATAAGATAGTAGGAATGACCGTATTTTATGGTACTAATAACTAATAGTTACATTTAAAAAGTAAATCTTTCAGCCTTTCAATTATTAATATTATTATTATTTTCCATTGAATTCCGACCTCTAGGGTGATGTTATATTAAAGACACAGCAATAGCAACAGATGCCATAGATTGATATTATGGCACCAGGGTAAACTTTCTGACACCTTTACGACACTCATGTACATTTAAAATAAATACAGGCCATGACTGAACATGAAGCAGGCTTCCAAAATTACATTAAGAATGGAGCAACATGCAAGACTGTATATTTATTACCACTTCAGACGATAATGGGGGTCACGAGTCACTGACATTGTTTTTTTTGGGGTCGCAGGCTAAAAAGTTTGGGAACCCCTGCTGTAGACAATCAGGGGGAAAAAATATTGCTTAAGGGAGCTAATGATAAGCACTTTAGAATGCCCACTATTATTTAATTTACCTAAATATGACACCCTTTTCTAATAAGTACTTTATCTAATTTAGTAGCTTCCATGTTTTTGTTTTCATGTTTTAGACAGCATAAATAGACAGAACAACATACCTATTTTTAGTAGTAGGCTACATTAAAGAGAACCTATTTTGCCCCTTTTTACAAGATCTAAAAGTCTTAGAGTGTGTAAGTGAAGTTTCAGCTGAAAATAAACCACAAAAAGGTTCATTCAATTATTTTCTTGTCGGCTTAGTCCTTTTATATCACCACAGCAGAATGATCCGAACTTATCCAGAAAGTTTTTACAGTGGATGCCCTTCCAGCCGCAACCCATCTCTGGGAAACATCCACTCACACATTCACACACACACTCATACACTACGGACAATTTAGCCTACCCAATTTACCTGTACCACATGTCTTTGGACTGTGGGGGAAACTGGAGCACCTGGAGAAAACCCACACGAAGGCAGGGAGAACATGCAAACTCCACACAAAAACGCCAACTGAGCCGAGGTTCCAACCCGCGACCCAGTGACCTTCTTGCTGTGAGACAGCACTACCTGTGTCACTGCCTCGCCCTCACAAAAAGGTTATAATTATTTAATGTTTACCATTAACAATTTCTAATTTCTAATACCTCTTAGTTGCTGACATTATCTTCAGCAGATACGGCATAAAAAGTAAATGGTTGAGTGCTGCTTCTCAATCAGAGCTGTATTGGGGAGAGATCATCACTAATGGGTGGGGTTTTTCACCTCTGATGGCATTTACAAAAGGAGAATATCAATCAAAGTGATTCTGCACACTGTTTTTTGTGTGTGAAATAAAATTAATACATTTTTACAATTAAAACCTGGTCATATTCACAGCATATTCACATATTAACAACAGTAATTAAACACCTTATAAAAGGGATTTTGCATAATAGGGCCTTACATTTTGACCCCAAAGGTGTGTAAAAATTCAGAAAACTACGGTATTTCAGTGATATTTCAAAAGGAAACATGGCATTTGTTGTCAAACTGGTCATACAAAATTTTCAGATTCCTGTTGAAATAATAATTTTCTCTCCAAAATGGCAACGGTAAATGTGTTTTTACATGCTGATGCCTTCATCATTTTAAATCAGAGAAAACAATAAAAACATGGCCAAAATAAAGCCTGTGGCTTCACAAAACGACAACTCAATGTGTCGGGCATGAGAGGTGAATCTCAGGAGAGCCGAGCGAGGCTCTGTGTGATCAAACATGACGGAGGGGCTGAATTTGACTGATGTCTAGTCATTAATCATCTGTCCAGAACAGTGGGAGGTGATCAAGCAGAACACAAGGCATGTCCGAGGGAGGGTTCACCGCTCTTCATCATGCACAGACACCTTTCATTTATAAATATAAAGAAAAAAGATAACTGACTTTTTGTATTAAAACGTTATTATTGTATAGGGTGATACATAAATAGTAAACAAGGCTGTATTTACAGTAAACAAAACATAGTAATAGTTATTATTGTTTAAAACTTAATGTAGTTTTTTCTTGTGATTCAAAGCTGAATTTTCAGTTTAAGTGGATATTTGATACAAAAATAATATTTCTTATTATGATCCGTGTTCTAAACTGGTAAAGGGACGTATTATGCCCAATTATAACCACACCAGCACAAAAACAGTTTGCAGAAACAGTTTGATTGACATGCTCATTTTTTGCATGTCATAAGAGGGGGAAAGCGCCATTCACCAGTGATGATCTCTCCCTCATTAGCATAGACAGCCCTAAGTGAGAAGCAGCTACCCGCCATTAGAGTTTTTATCTGCTGAAGATAATGTCAGCGACTAATGCCGAGTTCAGACTGCATGATTTTAGCCCCAATTTTGACTCGCCGACAGGTTTTGAGAAATAGCAGACAAATGAGTGACAATCATACAGTATGAACTATTAAAGATCTGAGAGAATCGCAGATGAGTCGCCAATGCCTGTGAGATATTTGGAATGCTAAATATCTGGAGCTGTCAGCAATTTAAATCATGCTGTGTGAAATTAGTTTTGACCGAAAATAACATCGGCGATCGCCTACAGCCAATGAGCAGCATTCACTTTCTTATGTGTACCTGCAGGCCAGCGGGAGGCTGGTGGAGAAGTTAAAAGTGCTCATTTTTGGTTTATTTAGACCCAGGAAATAGAGGGAAAAACTAGCAAAGGTTTTACAGGAGCACCCGTGTCTGTTTGACATTTCATACAGAAAGTTAAAAAAGAAAGTTGAGGAGAAATGGCTAATTCCCTTCAAACCCAGGTGAGCAAATATGTACATTTTCTACCCAATTAAAGGCTTCTTTCTCATTATGTAGTTAATAACAAAAGATATACTACGTGTTTTTGGTTGTGAGAGTAGTTTAGACAAAGTTGTCGGCAATGCTTCCTATTGTAAGGTCATGCAATGTGAAAGCCCCTGTCGCCGATACATCTTGCAGTGTAAACAAAGCAGCGAAAAAAAGGCTAGCACAGATAGTCATGCAGTGTGAAAACATATGTGACACGACTACTTTGAAAATCATGCAGTCTGAACTCGGCATTAGAGGCATTATAAATGTTTTAGGATGCACAATAAACACTATAATCTCCACAGGCTGCCTTCTTCTGAAATTCTTCTTTTAACATTTTCATTTTTTCATAGGGATTACTTTAGTACTGTTTTGGAACTGCCGATATGCTAATGTATAGGCCTCTGTAGTTATATTTCTTATTAAAAGAGCTCTGTAGCGGCTTTCTAATGTGTGAGCAAGTTTTTAACGCGTATAAGTCAGAGTCCGTACGCAAATAAAAACATATTTATTTTCCAATCAACTTCCAATCAACAGATTTACTCAACCACTTTCCTTTATCTATAAGCACACTTCTTTGTTACCTTCAGTTACGAGACGAGACGTTCAGTTACGATACGTTCAAGACTTTCAAAAACTGTGTGCTTCCTACCAACACTGTCTCCCTTCATGCAGTGAAGCCACAGTTATATAGTGTCGTACTGACACCTTGTGGCCAATCGCCAATATACAATGTATGGCTCCTACAAGCTCAATCTCTTTAATTTACAGCAACAGACACCAGAATGCCACAAGTTGGATTAAATACTACAAGGGGCAGTTTCAAAAAGTTATTAAAAAAAAAAATCTATAACAGAGACCAGCTCTCTCTCCTCTGACCTCTAAAGGTGCTCTAGCAACAGGTGCTAGAGGCCAAGGTCTGTAGCCTCATTATTAGAGCAACCGACTCCCATGAAAAGAACCACTGGTTCGATCCCAGCTTGGACTGGGTTGGGTGCAGTAGGACGGAACGGCAGATTATACATGGGGGCTTGTCCGAGACGGGAGTGAGGTTTAGAGTATTAAGTGTAATGGAAGCCACCTAGCGCAGTGCTATGCAGGTAAACCTCACTCCTCTGACCTCTAAAGGTGCTCTACCGACAAACGCTTGAAGCTATGGTCTTCAGTCTCCTTGATAAAGCAACCGACTCCCATGCAGAGAATCACTGGTTCAATCTCAGCTTAGACTGAGTTGGGTACAGTAGGACCAGTGGATTACATGTAGGGGCTCAACCGGAATGGGAGTGAGGTTTAGGGTGTAAGTGTAAAGGGTGATTTATACTTCTGCGTCAAACGCCGGCGTATGCTACGGCGCTGACGCATAGCCCTTCGCCGTGGCCATCGCCGTCACTGACGTGCACCTCTCAAAAAATTTAACTACGCGTCGCAACAACGCATAGCGTAAGCTCTGTGATTGGTCGGCTTGGTAGCGCTGACGAGTCTGGGCGGGACCGAGAGCCGCGCGAATGGCGCGAGCGATTGTTTACAAGTGTGGAGTCCCGTGAAGGAGCTCCGGATGGAAAGTTTTGTTTTGTGTTTACCTCATAGTTAAAGTTGTTGCACGTCCGCCGGTTCCTGCCTCAAAATGAGCGAGTTTGAGCCACTTGTACATCCCGGAAGTGTTCAGGAAAAGCAAAAAAGCAGAGGAGAAACTCGACACAGAGGATTATTAACACCTCACTGCCTACTAGCGTTTCGGAAGTTTTAATGCAGACCGACAGAGACAGCGCGCAGAAGTATAAATGCACAGCCACGCACGTTGCCTGCGCCGTGGGTTACGCCGGTCACTTGACGCAGAAGTATAAATCAGGCTTAACAGAGGCCAGCCAGTGAAGTGCTATGCAGGTAAACCTCACTTCTCTAACCTTAAAAGGTGCTCTAGTGACAGATGCTAGTGACCATGGTCTCCCATATGAAGAATCGCCAGTTCGATCCCAGCTCAGATCGTGCTGAGTGCAGTAGGAATGGTGGGTTACATGTGGGGGCTCGTCTGAGATGGGAGTGAGGTTTAAAGGGGGAGGGTGTAACAGAGGCCAGCTAGCGCAGTGCTATGCAGGTAAACCTCACTCCTCTGACTTCTAAAGGTGCTCTATTAACAGATGCTAGAAGCCATGGTCTTTGTACTTGTTAGAGCAACTGACTCCCATGCAAAGAATCGCTGGTTCGATTCCAGCTCAGACCGGGCTGGGTGCAGTAGGATCGATGGATTACATGTGGGGGCTCGTCCGGGATGGGAGTGAGGTTTAGGGGATAAGTGTGACGGAGGCCATCTAGCGAGGTGCTATGCAGGTAAACCTCACTTCTCTGACCTCTAAAGGTGTTCTAGCAACAAACACTAGAGGCTATGGTTCTTAGCCTCCTTGTTAGAGCAACCGACTTCCATGCCATCACTGTTTCGATCTCAGCTCAGACCGGGTTTGGTGTACAAAGACCAGTATCTATTTTATCTATCATAAATAGTCGTCTCTTTCTTCTTATAGTTCTTATTAACAACATAAAATGCTTCATAATGTATAAATAGAATATTATTTATTGATAAATGGGCACCTGATTTCTTCTCTGGAAAGTCCAGTAAAGTCCATTCATCCATCTTGAGGCCTGTAAATGCTCAAATGCATGCTGTTATTAACACAAATAGGTCCACATTGCATATTAATACGGAGAATAATAAAAATGCAATTCAATAAAATAATTGATTAACAAATTACTAACCAAAATAATAAATGGAAGTCAGGTTTGGAGTTCTTCTTTTCCAATGAAACAGTTGCTCAAAACAAGAGGAAAGAATTCAAGCTGTACTGGAAAAGAAAAGTCAGAAAAATCTGCAAGAAAACCATAAGAAACTGATAAACCAGAGTCATGGATGGAGCAAACCCTGCAGTAAGCTCCCTCCACATGTATTTTACATGCTGCAGCTCCGCCAGAGGAAAACCAGTGAAACTCATGCATAAATATGGCGAGGGTTTACTGGACTGTTTCACAGCTGCTCCTGGTTAGTGGTTTTCTCAGAACGCTTCACACGAACCAGCAAATGAACATGAATCATATTGTCTAAAACTAAGCCAGACGTGCCATTGTACTCGGAGGGTGATCGTGTGTAATGCGGGTAAACTACATCAATCAAACACACGAGAAATAAGGCGGATAAAATCAATATTATATTTGTCAGCAATACATCATTCATAGACTTCATCAAATTGGCAGCAAGAAGACAAAGTTATTAGCTCTCTCGTGGAATTTGCATAAATTTTTTTTTCAAATTTTTCCCAAGTGATGTTTAACAAAGCAAGAGAAAATTTCTTGAGGAGAAAGTCTTCATTCATTAATTTTATTTTTTTCCAGCTTAATCCCTTTGTTAATCAGGGGTCGCCCAGAGCAGAAGAAACTGCAAACTTTACAAGCATATGTTTTTTACACAACGGATGCCCTTCCAGCTGCAACTCAACACTGGGAAACACCCATACACTCTTGCTTTCACACACATACACTACAGCCAATTTAGCATATTCAATTCACCTTGGACAGACTTTGGACTGTGGAGGAAACTGGAGCGGAGAAAGTCTTAGTTTAATTTGACTGGGGAAAAACTGTTTTTTTATTAATTTATTTTATTTTCAATTTTAAGGTCTCAATGAATATTCCTTTTAGGTTGGCTACTGTTATCCAATGATAAATACTTAATTAACCTAACTTGCCTAGTTAATCTACTGATATATCTACTGAGAATGTGTGAGTGAACCAACGGGACCACTCACAATGCTGCAGTACTATGCAGTACAGCACAAAATGGTCTAACACAAGAAAGACATGAGCAGCAGGGGGCAGTTATGTAATAGTGAATATATTGAACTGATATACTGTAGCAGCTAGTGCATGTGAGCAGAGCTGGGCTGCATGATGCTCCGCTAAGCGTTACGATTTTATGGTTGTGCTCTCCACTCAGTCGCTAACCGCCCAAAGCAAGCACTCTGTTAACTTTCTGCTCACGCTCGCCAGTAAACCAATACCACTCAGATCACGCTCCGACATAAAAATTCTCTAGTAGGCTAACCTTAATTTTTTAAACCTTTGAATTGAAAATACTAGTACTAGAATCTTGTAAAAAAAAAACTAGGAAACTATTATGCTGTCATTAAGAGAAAATAAATTAGTTATTGAAGCTATTATGTTAAAAAACTAAATTAAACCTTCATTCTATTAAACTTTCACTTTACACACTTACGTTATAAAGAATTTAAAAATGAAAACATATAGGATTTTCAATATATTTATTTATTCAACATAGATTATTATTATTACAACAGTAATAATAGTAATACATTCAATAGTAAAATAAATTAATTTGAAATTAATATATATATATATATATATATATATATATATATATATATATATATATATATATATATATATATATATATATATATATATATATATATATATAAATAAAGAATATAATTTTATCTCCTGACTAAAAGATTTTTTTTTTTTTTTGGTAGATTTACTCACAAAAACTTACTTATTAGTTTTAGTTTTATATTTAAACGACTTAAAATATAGTCATAAAATAAGTAAAATATGAAAGAAATTAATTTATCATGTATAAAAACTATTTAATTGTGTTTGTATATAGTGGAGAGTATGCTATCTCTTTGGTGTGGCAAAGTATTTCATTATATACAGTTGAAGAACTATTAGCCCCCCTCTATTATTAGCCCCTGTTTCCCCCCCCCCTAATTTCTGTTTAACGGAGAGACATCAACACATTTCTAAACATAATAGTTTCAATAACTCATTTCTAATAACTGATTTATTTTATCTTTGCCATGATGACAGTAAATAATATTTTACTGGATATTTTTCTAGACACTTCTACACAACTTAAAGTGGTAAACTAGGTTAATTAGGTTAACAAGGCAGGGTTGGTTAATTAGGCAAGTTATTGTATAACAATGGTTTGTTCTGTAGACTATCGTAGACTATCATATTGACCTTAAAATGTTTTTTAAAAAGTGAAAAAATTTAAATTTAAAAATCTTATTCTAGCCGAAATAAAACAAATAAGACTTTCTCCAGAAGAAAAAATATTATATATAATATTTCTATATAACATTTCCATTTTCTGTAATAAAACTTCACAATATTACTGCGTTTTTAATCAGTTCCATGCAGCTTTTGAAAGAATAAGAGACTTCAGAGAACTGGCAATATAAATAAATATTGAACTTGTTCTGGACATCATCCAACAATATTGATATAGTCAGTTCCACTTTGTCCATGTAATCATATTGAACAGGACAGAGAATGTAAACCTGATCCTCACACTCTTAAGTCTTTCCAGAAATGACCATGACATGTTGCTGAACATCTGAAAGGTTAATCCATCTCAGTCAAAACCTAAAGCTTCACACAGAGAGACGCTCTCAGTGTCCCGCTGACACCCAAAAAAAACTCATCACACTCACCTTCACATGTGTGCAAGTCCCGAACAGAAATGTGGAACAAATTAAACCACTACTAAAAAGTGTGAAACATTATGCAAGAGAAGCTGACAGAAACTGTTTTAATGGAAGAAAAACGTAAAGTAAAAAAAAAAAAAAAACCGAACAGAACAGAAAAAAAAAAACTCAAACAGGGTATAAACAAGAATCAGAGAGTGAAATTCAATTCCTTTTAAGACCTTTTGTAAGACTCTTTTATACAATTCAAGACCCCGTCGCCAATTTGGGTTTCAACCGGTAACATTGATAACATTTTATTTTACAGTATATTTACTAATTACTGATTGTAAGAAACTAATTCTAAACTAAAACATTATTGATATACTGAATATAAATAATGCTGCAGGTGGCACCTATGGAACAGCAGGAATTTAGTGTTTTCTTGGTTAGTAGAGAGTAAACAATGTCAAATCTAGCAGGACTTTATCGATTTCCTAAACTAGACAACATCCCAATATTCACAGATTAAATACAACTATACATTGTATAATTAAACATTATACAACCTTTAATGCCTTGTAAAATGCATTTAAGACTTTTTAATACTGTTAAGGACTCTAAATTTCACAAAATTGATTTATCAACTATTAATACTTTTTAAGACCACAAGGACACCCTGTCAAAGAAAAATCTGCATCAAGTAAAAAAAAAACTGAAACTGTAAAAAAAAATAATAATAAAATAATAATAATAATAATAATAATAATAATAATAATAATGATAAAAAGCATAGAAAAGGCAGCAGAGTTTGAAAAAAACTAAAACTGTAAAAACAAAGAAAGGACAGCATCATGTTAGACAAAAAATCTAACTGTAAAAAAACTCAGAGAGAAGACAGCATAAAGTAAGAAAAACTACTGAATTGGTAAAAAAAAACAAGAAAAGCCAGCATCAAGTAAAAAAAAAAAATTGAAAAAGTAAAACTTAAGTTAAAAAAACAACAACGAAACGAAAAAACAGCATTAAGTTAGAAAAAAAAGAAACAGTAAAAAACAAAATAAAAAGCAGCATCAAGTAAAAAAAAGTAAACAGTAAAAACTAAAAGAAAAGATAGCTTGAAGTAAGAAAAAATATGAAACAATAAAAAGCTAAGAAAAGTCAGCATCAATTAAAAAAAAACTAAAATGGTAAAAAACTGCAAGAAAAGTCAGCATTAAGTGAAAAAATGAATTAAATGGTAAAAATTAAGAGAAGACAGCATAAAGAAAAAAATTAAACGGTAAAAAAAACTCCAAGAAACATTTTAAGAAAAAAAATTTAACGGTAAAACCTCAAAGAAAACACAGCATAAAAAGGGGGGAAAAAAAAAAGAAAAAGTCAGCAACAATTTAAAAAAAAATGGTTAAAGGGAATTAAGTGAGCGATATTTAGGATTGTTAACCAGTCTTAAAATGGAAAATGTAATGACAAAATAATAAGTAAAAAAAAAAACTGAAAAGGCAGCATTAAGTTAAAAAAAACTGAAACATCAAAAAACTCAAAAGGCAGCATCAGTTAAAAGAAAAACTAAGACAGTAAAAAAAAAAAAAAAAAAAAAAACTGGATGAACAGAATCAAGTGAGAAATATTTAAGATTGTCAACCAGTCATGAAATGGAAACTGAAATGACAAAAACAAGCTCCTGAATGGTTTGCCTGTAAAAGAGCCAAAATGCTGCAGGAAGTGACTTTAACAACCCGCTGCAATTATTGCACACTCATTGAACAGGAAGCACAAGGCCATAATCAATTATCAATCTGCGGTGAACACAGCAGAAACAGTCAGGACGCAAATTTGGGGGCTCGTCCGGGATCCATTTTTTGTCAGACTGGAGTTACACTA
Source organism: Danio rerio (assembly GCF_052040795.2). Classification (NCBI taxonomy): domain Eukaryota; kingdom Metazoa; phylum Chordata; class Actinopteri; order Cypriniformes; family Danionidae; genus Danio; species Danio rerio. The sequence goes on from NC_141035.1 coordinate 37,342,999, forward strand.
TAAAAAAAGCTACATTTATAAAATGTGGTCACCAGGGCATTTACATATGATTGGCTGTAAAGCTGCTTCATGGTACAAACTGGAAAGTAGATGATATGAATAAAGAGACAGGTAACAAATTAAAGGGGCATTTTTTGCAGTGATGATGGATACATGGCTCACCAATAAACCTTTTAGTTAACAGTTCTTCACAGAATAATTTTTTCTTAACGCAAAGGACACTTTATCAATCTATAAAAAGCTCTTTTCCACTATAATGAAGCTTTCGTGGATTGACAGCCGTACAGTTAAAAACCTTATGTAGTGAGTGCAATGAAAGCACAAGATTATAAGCACAGAAAAGACAGCATAAAGTAAGAAAAAAATTAATGGTAAAACCTCAAATGAAGAGCTAGCATCAAGTAAAAAATAAAAAAAAACTCTAAGAAAAGACATTAACAGCATGTAAAAAAATAAGCATTTATGACAACACTTGTGCTTAATACTTGAAGGAAGAAACAATTAGGGAAATATATGTTTTTTTAATTTGATGTTGTTTTTTTAGGTTGTTGTTGTTGTTGTTTTTTTTTTTTTTTTTTTACAGAATTACAATTGTTGCAAAATTACATATTGTATTAACAGCTTGTAGTGGAATACTTTTGCTCACTAATCATGCACTCATTTGATTACACTACAGTAAAACGGTTATATGGTAAAATATTTTTACAAAATTAAATATTTTATTTTTATCTTATAATAAAGATATATTTATATATAAAGACACATTTAGGATGCATTCCAACTTGTAGCTTAATTAATCTGGAGCAAAAAAAGAAATTCTTATCATTACAGTTCTATTATTGGTTTACTCCAAACCTAAAATAAAATAAAAATGGCTTTTATGGCATCTATTTTGGCATATTTTCTACTTGATAGAATGCTTGGAATTATATTTTGGATGAGACGTTAAACCGAGGTCCTGACTCTCTAAGGTCATTAAATATCCCATGGCACTTCTGGTAAAGAGTAAATAGGGGTGTAACCCTGGTGTCCTGGCCAACTTCCCTCCATAGGCCCTTATCTATCAGGGCCTCCCAATCATCCCCACCCAGCTATCACTGTCTCTTCACTCCACCAATAGCTGGTGTGTGGTGAGCGCATTGGTGCTGTTGTCCTGTGGCTGCCGTCGCTTCATCCAAGTGGATGCTGCACACTGGTGGTGGTGTGGAGAGACCCCCCTCATGATTGTGAAGCGCTTTGGGTGTATGGCCATACACAATAAATGCACTATATAAATACATATAAATACACATTACATTACATTACGACCAGTTTATGGTCTCACCTTTAGACATCATGCCATGTTTTTAGCTTGTTTAGAAAACTTTAGTCTGTGTTGAATTTATATTCCAATCAAATGCACATTTTAGGTATATTTCAGTGGACTGAGACCAAAATGTTGATGGGATATTCCACAAAAAATACTTTTGGAGTTACAACTTTGGGTCCCACTTTATATTAGGTGTCTCTAACTACTATGTACTTACATCAAAAAAATAAATATAATGAACTTACTGTGTTTATAATGTATTTGAGAACACTTGTGGTGCTTTTGAGTTGGGATAGAGGTGGGGTTCTGGACAGGTTTGGTGGTATGGGAAGGTTTAAGGGTAGGTTAAGGTGTAAAGGATGGTCAACAGTGTATTTACAAATGTAATTACAAAAGTTAATTACAGATGTAATTACATACATGTATTTAATCAAGCATACAGTAAGTACACAGTGAATACATGTATTTACACAATAAGTTCATTGTAACTAACTATTCATTCCTATGCACGTATATATTAGTTAGGGCCACTTAATATAAAGTGGGACCAAACTTTGCTTTGCATAAAAAAGTTATCACAATTGTTTTTTTTGTTATTTTATGCCAAATAAATGCCAACAATTAGCCTACTCAAGGTGCGAATTATACATTGAAGAGGTCAAATTGTTCTGTAAATTAATGTAGCACATGATCCAGTTAATTAAATTTATGATTTAAAAAATAAATACATTAATTTAAATATTAAAATTATAAAAATTTTCAGTGTTTTGAGGTATATTTAGAGTATTCTAAGCTACAGTAACCTCTGATTAGCTAATTCAGCGGTTACTTTAAGTCAAACTATAAAAGCTATTAATCTAATTTGGCTCTTTTTTACTTTTAGGCTATATATAGAAACAAACACTTATTTTACAAGAAAATTGTCTTTTGAATACCTACAATGCCTATCAGTGCTCTGATCTGTCAGTTTCAGACTGTTGAATGGGGTTTTTTTTGCATAGACTGGCGAGAAAATTATGCATTATGCATTCACAATATATATGAACCATTATAGGGGTGGTCAAATGTATTTTATATTATCTATTTTTTAAATTATTATTATTATTATTTAAAATGCAGATCAGAAAACTACTTCTTGCTATTAAATGGCTGACCCCCCCATACATCTTGTTTTGATGTCCTTCAGGGGAGATCAATCGTTAATTAGAGTGGCTAATCCCCCCAACCCCCCCTGTAATTCACAGCCTGCAATTACTATACTTTTAAAATGACTATAATATCATGAGCAGTTTACAGAATAAAACAAAAATCAGACTCAGTATTGAGAATGCGGTCCCTTAATTTTTCCCTCAAGTTTACAAATTAAATATGCAATATAAATTAAAACTAAATACAGATTATATTAAGTTATAAATACTAAACGTTCTGTATTTAACCATCAGACAATCTACTTCATGTGCTAAAATAAACTAAAAGAAAAATCACTTCAAATTCAAGTATGTGATGCACAACAGCACATTTCATACCGTCACAAGATGGCAGCATTTCACTAAATATAGAGCCTCTTTCAGTGTCAGACCTACAACTTGTACCACAACTAAAGCTACTTTATTTAATAATATATAAAATTCAGCCACACTTTGTTACTGTACAATTCAAACACGATTAACCATGACTTTTAGCCTAACAAACAACTAATTAGCAATTTTTTTTATATTAGAATTTTATTAAATTTAATTCATTTCTTTTTAAATTCCACTTCAATTTAGTTAGATTTTGTTCTCATTGTACTTACTGTAAATCTATCATTAAGTTTTATATATTGCATAAATAATTAAAAAAAAATTAATATTTGTTCTCATTTTCTACAGCTAAAGGTAATGGGTAAGATAAAGAATGTAAAATAAGATCATACTTTAAAAGTGCTAATTAACAGTTAATACCTTAATAATATGCAGCTAATAAGCCAGTAGTAAATGGTGTGAATTGTTAATACTAAAAGTATTATAAGAGAATAAGGCCTTTATTATCTTGTTATTCAATCAATAGGGATCAATAAATGAAATACGCTAAAGCAGAGCAATAACTTTGTTTTATTAAACAACATTCATTTTTCACATATAAAGATGGTCAAAGATTCAGTGTAGTGTTTTAATTGGTCTTGAAACTAGCTTTGCATTTGAAACCGCTTACCTTGCAATCTAAAGAAACACAATCAAGCTTTCAATCCAAATGCTGAGGGTCTGACCTCACCACCATCACTCACAGTCTGTCGTTTATTTCATACTGAAAAGGCTGAATATCTGTGAGATGTTGTTTCAGTGCTGATATGGTAAGCTGCTGTGCTTGCTTCTGCTGGTGTTCAGACATGAAGCATCTGTCCAGTGAGAGCCATGTTTCTGTCTCTGATGAGGACGAGTGTGATCTGACCGAGTCTCTCCAGTGATCTCTGCCATTGCTCCAGCTCCTAAACGCACACGCACACACACACAAAACGACATTTTCTGGTTACAATGTTATAAAATTGTATGAATATTTCTATTAAAATTCAATTTCAATTGTTATGTTTTGTTTTTATTGTACATGGTGTAAATCTATTATTAAGTTTTCTATTTTGGATAGATATTTTTAAAAATATTTAACATTATTGTTATTATCGATTCTAATGTTATTATTCGATAGCTTTTTTTTTTCACAATCTAAGGTTCTTTTATTTTATTTTAGATTTTTTTTTCCTTCTATAATTTATTTCTTATTGATAATCTTTTTATTAAACTCACAGTATAGTCAAATAAGCCTTTCATTGCATTTTGTACAGTGTATGACCAATAACATTTGACTTTGGGTATGATATGTATACTGTACAGACTAATATATATATATATATATATATATATATATATATATATATATATATATATATATATATATATATATATTAGGGGTGTAACGGTTCGGTATGTTTTCGATACAGCAAAAAAAAAGAAAAAAGCCAGAGGATTTCTGTAATTTAAACTTTTTTAATGAATTAAAACTAACATCCTAAAAGTATGATCTTGTTTTTTTTTTTCTTTTACTTCAAACAGTGATAGAGCTATATGTCTGGGGTTTATGCTTAGCAGCAAATAAAACAGATCCTTCTTTATACTCAAATCCAAAAAGCTTCCTATAAAAAATATATTCAATAGTGTAGTAGTTATACACTATTGAATATATTAATTTAGTTTAATATAATAATTATAATGAGTAATAATAATTTCGTTTTTATATGAAACTCAGTTTCAATTTATGTTTAAGTATTTTTTTCATTTTTAGAAAGATGAGTGTCCACCTTTTCGTCAGACAGCACAGATCTGCTTGATTTGACTGTCACCTGCCATTTTAGTGGATCTGAAAGCATGAATTATCAGACTGAAATGGGCTTATGAAGGAATAATGTAACAGGGCTCTATTACATTTAAATTTTCTTAAAATTACATTAACGTTACTAGCCATTTTGCGAGCTAGTGCGGCGCGTGCCTGACTGGAGTAGTGTTTAGAGGTGGGTGTGTGTGGTGATATGTGAACAGGTTATTGAGATTGGCTGTTTTGTGTCAGTGTCCAGGGTTGCTGGAGCAACGGGGGTGGAGCCAGCACAAGCAGGCTGACACAGAAAACAGCAAGATTGCTAATGAGTACATGCTTTAAAAAAGTGATATTCTGAGTTCAAAAGCGACGTTTTAATGTTTAAAATGACAGCGAGAAGGCAGCATGTTGTCTGTCACGTCATTTGGGATGCCATGTTGAGGGTTGCTGCACTAAAATATTATATTTTGTACTTATTCTCGTTTATCTTTTTAGATTTTAGTCTGAATCGAATCATTCGGTTCGTAATGCACACCGAACCGAAAGTCTCGTACCAAACGGTTCAATACGAATACGCGTATCAACACACCCTTAATAAATACATATATATAAATACATATATATATATATATATATATATATATATATATATATATATATATATATATATATATATATATAGTCAGAATTATTAGCCTATAAATTTATTTATTTTATATTTTTTGTTTAACAGAAAGATTATTAAACACATTTCTAAACATAATAGTTTTAACTGATTTCTTTTATCTTTACCTAGGTTAATTAGATGAACTAGGCAGGTTAGGGTAATTAGGCAAATCATTGTACAACAATGGTTTGTTCTGTAGACAATTGAAAAAATATTGCTTAAGGGGGCTGATAATATTGACTCTAAATGGTTTTTAAAATTAAATACTGTTTTTTACTCGAGCCAAAATAAAAGAAATAAAACTTTTTTTGCAAAACAAATATTATAGGAAATACTGTGAAAAAATTTATTGACAAAATCACATAAATAAATACACTTGAATAGATAAACAGATATGCTCAAACTATAAGATGCATGTAGCTCTTTGTTTTTTTCCCCCCTTAATCAGCAGATGTAATATTCTTGGCGTTTTACTGGCTGTGATATCTGGCAGTCCTAAAATGAAAAAAAAAAAAAAAAAAAAAACTGCAGGCCTCCTATTGTGCTCATGGGGTTTCAGGTTTTGTTTTCGTATCTTTTGTCTAGGATTTTGTTGTCTGTTCTCTTTATGTTTTTTATGGTTTTGTACAAGTGACTTACTATTGAATATTTCCTGGTCTTATATTTTATAAAACTCTGTTAAGGAAAGAAAATCGGCCCTTTTTAGAACAAAATCTGATTGTTGTTGGAAAGTTAAATATTTTAACATTGCAATTTAAAAAATAAAAAATAAATAAATAAATAAATAAATAAATAAATGGATAAATGAATGAATGAATGCATGAATGAATGAATGAAATGTAACTTAAAATGTGATGCTTCTGGTATGGGGAAAAAGTATTTGAAATATTTTCAAATTAAATATTTATTTACATTAATTACATATTTATATTCTATATAATTATATCATAATAAATACACATTGTAATTATTATAAATGCACACTCACCGGCCATTTTATTAGGTACACCTGTCTGTACATAACTGCTTGTTACCACAAATTTCTAATCAGCCAATCACTAATTGACTAATCAGTCAATGCATTTAGGCATGTAGACATGGTCAAGACGATCTGCTGCAGTTCAAACCGAGCATCAGAATGGGGAGGAAAGGTGATTTAAGCGAATTTGAATATGGCATGCTTGTTGGTGCCATACGAGCTGGTCTAAGTATTTCAGAAACTGCTGATCTACTGGGATTTTATCTCACCACCATGTCTAGGGTTTACAGGCTGATGGTCAAAAATGGTCCGAAAAACAGAAAATATCCAATGAGCGGCAGTTCTGTGGGAGCAAATGCCTTGATGATGCCAGAGGTCAGAAAAGAATGGCCAGACTAGTTCGAGCTGACAGAAAAGCATCAGTAACTCAAATAACCACTTGTTACAACCGAGGTATGCAGAAGAGCATCTCTGAACGCACAACACGTCCAAGCTTGAAGCAGATGGGCAACAGCAGCAGAAGACCACACCGGGTGCCATTCCTGTCAGTTAAGAACAGGAAAAAACACCTTTAGGATGTGGTGGAATGAGATATTCACATCAGATATGTGCAGCTGACAAATCTGCAGCAACATGCGTAATGCTATCATGTCAAAATGGACCAAAATGGAATATTTCCAGTACCTTCTTGAATCTATGCCACGAAAGATTAAGGCAGTTCTGAAGGCAAAAGGGGGTCCAACCCAGAACTAGGAAGGGGTACCTATAATAAAGTGGTCAGTAAATGTATATTGTTCTGTTTGACTTCAGTTGCTAATAGACCAAGAGTCTGGAAATAAAATTGAATTGATTTAACTATTTATAATTTATTACATATGGTGTTTCAATTTCTTAAGAAAAAGAATAAGTTTGGCAGCTGAAAATGCATTTAAAGACGCAAAAACATATGCATTATATGTTCAAATATTTCTAAATTAACCTTAAAATGTAATCTCCTCATTATGTCTTTTACAACAAATTAATCCAATCATTTACAAAAGAATAATTTTTTATTAAATAAATTCAATAAAGGCTCTGTCTTTTCCTGTTATGTGTTCAACCTACACTCAAAAAAATATTAATTGATTCATTAATTTTCTTTACGGCTTAGTCCCTTTATTAATCAGAAGCCGCCACAGAAGAATGAACCAACAACTTATCCAGCATGTCAATCCACTATGGACAATTTAGCTTGCCCATTTCACCAATAATGCATGGCTCCTGGAGGAAACCCACGCGAACAAGGGGGAAAACATGCAAACTCCAAACAGAAAAGCCAACTGGCTGAGCCGGGACTCGAACCAGCAATCTTCTTGCTGTGATGTGATTGTGCTACCCATTGCGCCACCGTAACACCCTCAAAAAGTATTTTTGCTGTTTATTCTAGAGTTTTTTTAGAGGACAACTTAACTGATATATGTTCACTCTACTTAAATTTGTAAAAAAAAATTCAGTTAAATGAATCGATATGTGTTGGGACAACATGAAGGAATTGTGTGGAATCCAGCATTATTTACAGTGAGTATGGATACACAGGTATACAAAGCTTATAATAATAAGTTCAGCTAAACAATAAAGCCTTACAATATGCCGTTTCGGCATCGATATTTCAATGTGCAAGTCTGCAATAGTCACATCGCATGCATCTGCAATGTAGTTGGGATTATAGTTGACCGGACACTACAGTTACAACGTCGTGGAGTAATTTCAAATTTTAACTTTAAAGTAAAAGTTTGCATGTGTTTTTAAGGTCTGACCAACAATTTGAGACAAACTTGAGCCATTTGAGCACAATAAATTAAACATTTGTAGATTAATGATTAATTGAACATTATATAATTTATATGTACTCAATTAAAATCATAGTGTTATATTATTATACAATGATTATTTCATTTCTGCTTCTGAATACTGTTCGACTCCCCCAAAAATAACAAAGGATTGTTTATTTGCATCTTTCGTACTTAACTATGCTTGTCATTTTTTAATTGATATTTGATGCAGATATCAGAATCATCCGTCTCTCTGTTGAGAATCATCATCAAGTGACCTGAAAGTACCAATTCTTTACAAGCTATCTGGAGAAATTGCATTTATATTGCAATATATACCCCAGTGAATAAAAATATTGCAATGTTTTGTCAATATTGTGCAGCCTTACTATACACAGTTTGCCACTTTTTAAATCCCTAAGTGTAATAATGACCCATATTTTCCCAGAGTAAACACCACACAAGTCAATGTATATGCTGGAAAAACAAGCCAATTTCAGAAACAAAACAAGTCTATGATTAATAGCATACTGTGCCTGATATTCAGCAGCTCCAGAGTACACAATGCTTCATAATAATCCTCATTTGGAGTCAATTTGAGAAAATAAAAAAAGACCAAAAAGAAGAGGAGGCTTCCTGTTGTTCCTAGCGTAATGCAGTCAATATTCCTTTACTTAATTATGTGTATGAAACTCTACACAAGGAGCCAAAACATCTGCAAGCGGTCGACCTGAAATCCAGCTATAATTCACAGACAGACAGATTTCACACACAATTCGACATTAGCAAGAGCGTTTCTAGCACAAATTCCTCTATCGGTGTATCATCAGATAACACGCCGCCTGTTTGTTTGGTCAGGAAATGAAGAACAAATGTCCTCAACAACCTGATTGCCACCCACATTTGAAACACAAAATAGCAGCGTGTTTGTGGAGTGTTTACAAACGCAGAAAGACGAAAAGCTGGCCTACTTGACCGCAGCTAATGACAGCATTACTCATGTGGCCTGTTTGGTTGCTGGTGGGACACGACAGTCCTGTAGGGAAAGTAAAATATGGGCATTTTTCTCCTGTGAACAGAAGATCACCAACCAGGATCAAAGGGGTTTTTTAAAGTCTCATGTTTTCAATGAGTGTAGCAGAATGTGACTTGCTTTAATAGGAAAGCAGTGGATCAACAAATTATTTCTTGGCAGGATCCACTCAAGAATAAAACATCGCAGTGACACATTTGGGGAAAAACAAGATAATAATAGTGTTGAACTTGAGTCAACACAATGAATTAATGTTTGTCCTACTCTGAAGTGTGTTACAGTGCATTAAAGAACAATCCATCAAAAATCAAATGCTAAGCTCATGTACAATTGAAGAAATTATAATAATAAATTGTTGCTATTATTATTATTATTATTATTATTATTATTATTATTATTATTATAAATGATGTGCTGTTTAATGAAAATCTTCTTTTTCATAAATATTTCATAGAAAGCCGCTGGTTCGAGCCTCGGCTGGGTCAGTTCTGTGTGGAGTCTGCATGTTCTCCCCGTGTTCGTGTGGGTTTCTTCCGGGTGCTCTGTTTTTCTCCACAGTCCAAAGACATGTGGTACGGATGAATTGAGTAAGCTTAAATTGTCCGTAGTGTATGTGTGTGAATGAATGTGTATGGATGTTTCCCAGTGATGGGTTGCAGGTGGAAGGGCATCCGCTGTGTAAAACATATGCTGGATAAGTTGGCGGTTCATACCACTGTGGTGAACCCTAATTAATAAAGTTGAAAAGAAAATGAATGAACTAATTTCTTTTGTCTTTGCCATGATGACAGCACATAATAATTTACTATATATTTTTAAAACTACTATTCAGTTTAAAGTGCAATTTAAAGGCTTGACTAGGTTAATTAGGTTCATAGGTTATGCTAATTAATTTAACAACAATGATTTGTTCTGTAGCCAATTGAAAATATACATCTTAAACAGGCCCATAGACAGTCTAGTGAAAAGGTTGGTTCTTTTTTTAGCTACATTTTTTTTATATTTTTAAATTTTTGAGGTTTAAATACTGAAATTTAGTGACAATTTAAGCAACATTTTTAGCTGAATTAGCTTATCGGAGGGTCAGCATAACGACACTTTTTTAATGTAGGTTTAGTAAAAAGAAAAAAAAAAGATTTAATAAATAATTTCTCCAAAAGAAAGATATATTACAAATTGCTGTAATGCTGTGTTCACAACAGATGTGGCTTGCATGAATAAATTCACATGTGTAAATAGACACGTGTACATTTTGAGTTTACTTGCACGTCAAATTCACTTCAATTCGCGTCAAATTCACTTCACAATAGACACGGATTTGCATCATGGACAGGGCTTCTGTCTGCCTGGTGACCCTAGATTCATTGCTCACATGGATTTTATTGAGAGAGAAATTGTGCTTTATGTGCTTTAGGAATGCTGAAAAACAGCGTAGATTTGTTTGGGGCTGTGTCTTAGTCCACTAGATTGTGATTTCAGAGGTGCACTTAGCTCTGTGAGTTTATCAACTTGTCCAGAAACTATACCTGGATGATAGAAGCTTTCAGCGATGCTTCAGACTAATCCAAGACAAGTTTGATGAACTGTTGCCCAGTGTCGGCAGGAAACACCAACTAATCACACTTAATCATGCACCTACAAGAGCAAGCTCCTGATTGGTTACCGAGATGCCAATAAAGTACAGATTTTCCAACTCGAGCGCATCAAACATGCAAAACAATCAATTCGTGCTGCCTCATTTACACGAACCGCACCACAGGATGTCTATTCGCATCTTTGCAGTGATTTAAATTGAAGCTTCATCCGCATCTGGTAGGAACCATAAAAATGTCCTTGCTCTTCGGAGGAATGCTATGTTTTTTTTTTACTTGCAAACTTTAAATTTAGAAAGTTCAGAGGAAATAGAACTGTAGTAATCCGAGGTTAAGTGATTAATTCAATGACACAAAAGTTTAAACATGTCTAAAATATATTGTAAAATATGCTGTAAATAATGATTATTTAGTTTGAATACATTTTGTATTGAGATTACACTTAGTGTATGTACATATGCAGCTTTATTGACAGTACTAATTTTTTTTTAATCAATTAAAAAAGTAATAAATTTCAATACTTTTATTTAAAGGATCATGAAACCCCCCTCCTTTTTAAGTTTGTCTACCTCCGATTTTTTTCAAAAAAGTTTCATGATGGGCATGGAGCGCTGTGAGCAGAAGGAGGAGTGAGCATGAGCAGAGCAGGGGAAAAAAGAGGGGCTAAAAAAACAAAAAACAAATTCACAATTTGATAAGCGATGTGTCTAAATAGTAATGAACTCAACTGATAAAGTCCTCCATTCTCCAGTTCTCATAAAGCTCTCCTGACAAAAATGCTTGCTGCACACAAACAGCTTGGCTGTATCAGTAGCCCTGACAGCATCGGAAACCATGCAACAAACCCTGTGGATCATCGAAACAAACACATACGACTCTTCACAACCATCTAAATACTGTGTGCCGTAAGCATTATAATGGATTGGCAGGTCATTGGAAAGCACGTGCAGTCATGAATAATTAAAAAGCAGTATCTTCTCATAGGATAAGAAAACTCAGACATTGTTACATCACCGATTTTGATCCTTCCCCAATAATGATTTCAAACCCGGAAGATGTAATTAGCTAACAAAAGCTCAAAATTATCCAGTTTTGTCAATGCACAGTTAAAGCTAATAGGTGCTAATGTTGGCTTAATTAGGGCTCAACACACAAAAATCTGTTGTAATTTTTTTTTTTTTTAAAGAACTTAAAGGTTTCTTGAATCTTTTATGCAAATCCATTTAGAACCACTGGTTTGGTAAACAAAGTAGTCTTTCATATAATAACTCTGGTAATATAATAACTAAAGTATAATAATTATTGGTAATGTTATTGGTAATAATAATAATTGCTAATATACTAATTTAAAAGTTTGCATAAGTAAATAAATAGATTGAATCATGGGGTTAAAAATTTGTGAATTTCTGTGCACGCAGATTCAGTGTGCCTATTTATCAGCCCCCTGGAGAGTAAACCCCCTTCATTTACTCACCAATGGCATTTTTACTGATATTTGGCATTTCACAAGTGTTAATTTGACACCTTAGATATATATTTGATGATATGGTGGTCCTGATAAGCTTTTAACGCTTACTGGCAATAAAAAAAATTATTTACACTTATGAAAGTCTCAAAATGTTCAAAGAAACGATTAAACGATTAAATCTACTGCAGCTAAAAATAACTGAAGGTAACTGACGTTTAATCACAGTAATTTGTCAAAATATTACATCACTTTCCACTGCTGACAGCAGAAGGTTTACTAATGAGCTCTGTTCTGCCTCCATGTCATGGCCAACACTTTGGAACAGGAAATTTGACACTTGGAATTTTAATTTCTTGAAGTCTCGGATGGAACGGCTCTTCTTTTGTGACTGTAGGGATTTTCCAACAGTTCCAGTGTCTTTTCCAGGCTTTTATGGGATGGATAAAACATTTAGAGAAGCCTCAGGTCAGCCAGATTCACCTCTCTTTAAAGAAATGGATGAGACTGAGCGCTGTTTACTACACGTATAACTTAATTCCCAAGCCAACAGATCAAAGCTCTTTTAATAGACAATAAAAGCTCTCCCATTATCATAATAGCACAATGGCAATCAAATACAATAGATCAATTAGGTCATTCAAGAATGCCCTGTTTGTGAAAAAAAAAGAGCACAAAAACAACAGAGAGTAAAAGAGCCAATGGTTGTATTCTTACAATGGTAATTTAGTAGAAACAGAAAGGTCAAATCAAAATCATAGACAGCAGACATGTGTCCACTTTCTTTCCATTGTAAAATCTGTTCTTTTCTTACATTTGTTCCCCCTAATGACGGTCCCGTTGGTGGAAAACTCCAAGGATGTAAAATAATTTTTAAAAAGGCCATTTAAACTCATTTTACCCTGAAATTGGCAGAACTGATGAAGTCCTCTCTACTTGGCCTTGGGTTTCCCCATGAGAGGCACTTGAGCTTTGGAGGTCTTCTTGAACACTTAAATGTTTGTGAATACTTTTTTGTATTTATATTATTCAGTTATAAATATATTCAAAAGACAAAAGTATTTTTGAAATACAGCTGCAGGTGGTTTGAGGCATGAAGCACACATGTAAAAAGTTATTTTTTAATATCCAGCAATTTTGTAACCACCTAAATCAGGAATGAAATAGACATTTAGCCATTTCAGGCCAATTCTCTCTAAAAATAAAAGTTTCAAAAAGGGGTTTTGAAGTGACACAATAGATAGAGAAAGAATTTTAGTTAACCCTTCATCATTCTAATGAGCATTTTAAAGAGTTTTCAATAAAAGATTAAGCAAACGAACAGTTCTTGAAAGAACCATTTTTATTAAGAGTTAAGAATAATTTAATGATCTCCGGAACATTTAGACCAGTGGTCACCAAACTTATTCCTGGAGGGCCGGTGTCCTGCAGATTTTTGTTCCAAAAATTGTAATCAAACACACCTACACAAGCTAATCAAGGTCTTACTTGGTATACTTGAAACATCCAGGCAGGTGTGTTGAGGCAAGTTGGAGCTAAACCATGCAGGGACACTGGCCCTCCAGAACTGAGATTGGTGACCCCTGATTTAGACTTTTAAAGAAACTTTTGTGGAATGAAATTGTAAAATTGTAAATATAGTAATTGTGTGTGTGCTCACCTTACTGTGTGAACATCAAAGTCTTTTTTAAGAATTACAAGCAAATGACCATTTTAGCTGTCCATTTGTGAAATTCTAACTTGTTTTGATAATTACTGATTTAGCCAGTATCAAAATATAGGACCAATATACAAAAGCTTTTAAAATAAAATACACAAAAAATCGTGTGATATAGTGGTAGAAATATTTCAAATTTCTCGCTGACCTCTAAGGCCATGAAACAAGCACACCAACTTTCATTTTAATCTATTTCTATTATCCTTGCCTAACAGTTTCTATTATTCTTGCCACTTTTTTTCTATACATGCTAGTGCCTTAATAGATATAATAGCACAACTTTGTTTTACTGCTTGAACAGTTAGAATTGTCATCGTATGTATCTTATTGTCAAAACAGGTTCAATGTAAATACACTACAGGGTAGTATGGGGCAAACAACTGTTGTTGCTGTTCACACTAATAATATTTACAATGGAAATATTAGCAACAGATAAAGGTTTTTAGAGATAAATATATTTTGTAATCGATAAAGTTTGCAGCACATTTCTATCTCCATATGGACAGCTTTTCTGACGTGGTCAGTTTGCTTAGTAGCTTACCTTGTACAGTGTTGTAATGCAGCCCAGTTGGTTTGAGTCAAGTAAAGAATATTTCCTCAAAAAAGAAAAGCAAATGTAAAATATTTTACATTGAAAATAAGCTGCAATGCAATTTTTTCTTACATTTTTGATATGAGTATTTTTTTAATTTTGGGAAGTGTTTAGGTCAGTGGATTACTAGGTGATCTAAATAACAAGCTCCACCTTCTTATGGTTGTGTACAAGAAGTTTGTGTATCTAAAACGCATAACAGAATGTGCCCTAAACAACATTTCTCACATTCGAAAAAAATGTAGAGAGCACCCTCTTATAGACTTTTCATCTGAAACGTGCCACAAAACGTACCCAGAGCAACATATTTGACATTTTGCAAATTTGTATGCTGAGGTACTTCTTTCCAACGAGCCTGGATTTGTTATTGTTCATTAATCACTGAAAAAATACACAAAACCAATATTCTTGCACATTTTATTCCTCAGTTCAGCCTTGTAAAGTGCTAAAATGACAGCTTGCAAAGCAGCAGACCACACAGCAAGCCATTCACTAACTGTCCTTGAAAAAAACAGCATATGCAGACAGAGTTTCCAGCAGCTCACATCAACGGCCCTTTGAAGACGAGCCTTGGCAATTAGGACTTTAACAATGACAATTTGCACCCTTCAATCTTTTTTTTTCCAGACAGAAAGTAAATCTTATTCCACTACAGACTTGCCATCATTTCTCCATAATGACCTTCGTGAAGGCTTTAAAAGCCTGAACTGGAAAGAAAAAGCCAGTACAGCACTGAAGCCAGATCAATAGGACAAGCACTAGACTTTTACTACCGACACTTTCAGCCAAAGTGAATTTCAAGGTGTACGTTTTTAAAAAGTAATCTGATACTAAAGGAAATCTAAAGTTGACGTCAACCACAAGGGGGCAGGAGAAAGGTTTTCACTAAAAGATAGGTTAGTTCATACAAAAATGACATTTCTGCCATTTGATCTCGCTTCCAAAATCATACAATTATGAGGGTGTATCTACAAAATTCACTAAATAAATTCAATCTTAGATGTTTCTAATTTAAGCTTTAATTCGCATATAAGCATTGATCAGCAGACATAAACAGGAGCTTGCAATCAAGCAAATAAGCTTAAGCTTCTATGACCACATTTAGATGCTGGAAACCTTATTAGCTCATCAATGTTTATATTGGTTAAGTAATGTTTATACTACATTGTAAATTATTGTTCCCAAGTTTACCACCTCGTAAAAAAACTATTTAATACATAGGTTTCAAACTCAATTCCTGGAAGGCCGCAGCTCTGCACAATTTTGCTCAAAACCTGATCAAACACAGCTTATCCAACTAATAATGGTGTTAATGACTCTTTTGAACACCTCAATCATTTCAATTAGCTGTGATTGATCAGGGTTGAAGAGAAAATGTGCAGAGCTGCGACCCTCCAGGAATCGAGTATGGGACCTATGATTTAATGCAAAACAATTAGCAAAATTCATGTCCTGTTACAAAACACAGCTTACAATATTTTACGCTCTAGATAAAATTAATATCGTTTTGAATCAAAGTCTCAAAGAGAGTAAGTGATGCAATGGGTGAAATGTTGGGTGACTTTAATTTTATGGAAACACTTTAGTTTAGATTTAGTTTAGTTTAGTTCAGTGCTTAATTTGTAAATTGCGAGGTCCCAGAACAGATCAGGGTAACGGTGCGGTATGTTACCAGAGGAGGGAGAGGTAACCGGGCATTTGCACAATCAAATTGGTGGGTCAAATCAGGTGAATTACAGCTTGCATTAGAAGCTTTTATAGTGTGAATGTACTGTAAAAATGATTTTTTGTTTTGATTTTATTTTAATCTTTATGTATAAAGCATTTTCTTGGATGTAAACCTATCATGAAAATTTATCTAAATTTATGCGATGGAAACTACAAGGACACATTAGCCCCTTTCACACAGTGATACCGGTAAATATCCGGAAAATTTACGGAACGACTTTACCGGTATATACAAAAAAGCGCTGTTCACACAGGCGAGGACGTTACGGAATTTTTCCGGAAAAGAGCATTCACACATCCATTCCAAAATACCGGTAAATTCTGACATCATTCACCACAAATGAGCTTTAAACGGCTGCGCTTGTATTTGTAAACATTTGACTAAATTACAAACTCTTTTGATGATCAATATTGTAAACAACTTTCACAGGATCATATTCGCATGTCGAGATGTTCATAATATGTGCGTGTGCTGGCGCTTACAGGCTGTTTCATGGGCACACGCAAAGCTTGAAGGTAAACAAACAACGGCTTATCATAAGCATCTTATCGATGATTATTTGCACAGTTGGCATTAAGGAGAACATATAAACGTGATCTGACTAACTTCTAGCAGCTAAATGTGTCTGGAAAAATATTCAAAGGCTTTTATTCTCACAAACCGCGCGGACGTAAATGCGTCTGACTGTTGTGATTGGCTAAAGCAGAAGTCTTACGTCAGCACGTTCTAGACGTGCACGCGCTTATTCCGGAAATATTCCTTCTGCGTTCACACAGCGCAGCTTTCCGGCAAATTGCCGGTAATGTTACAACTTCTCTTTCCGGAAAATAGCCAGAACAAATTTACCGGTAATTTCAAAAAGGACCTGTTCACACATACAGACCTTTCCGGAAAATTGCCGGCAATTTTCCGGAAAGGTCTGTATGTGTGAAAGGGGCTATTGTCTGTCACAAACAAGACAGGCGCACATCAGACTCTTATTTTTGAAATACTTTCATTTTTAATTATTTGTTTTTTTGGTTTTGTTTTATTGCTTCTAAACAAGTTAAAGGAGTTTGAATGTAGGAATTTTACATTTGACAAATGTGTTATACAAGGAACTTAAGTAGGTATATTTTTTATTTAGAAATGGTTTCAAAGAGGAAGTAGTAAAATTAGGTGTCGGATCAGATTTCAAAGGTGCCAGATCCAGATCTGGCTTGTTCCGGAACAAATTAAGCCCTGAGTTTAGAGTCACAACTCATGCTATTAACTACTGTTTTAATGCATGCCTATTATTAAGATAATACTAACAACTGTTTATTAGTAGTTATCAAGTATTATCTTTTTCAGTCTACCTAATCCAACCCAAAACCTAAACCCAACTTCTATCTTAGTAACTACTAATAAACTGCTAATTAGTTTATTAATCTAGTAGTGTTAGTTAACAGTTTGTTAATATTGTAAATTGTGACCTAAACTAAAGTGTTGCTATTTTTATTTATTGAATTATTATTATTTTATTTCTGTTAATATGAAAATATGTAATGGTAACACTTTATTTTAATATACAATTCAGATTATTAACAACCATTACCTAAGGGCTATTATTTCAATAATAAATACTAACTAGCTGCTTATTAAGTTAGTAAGATAATAACTGGCTTTTGGTAATGGCGATTTGGTGATGTAGATAAAGAGCCTACTTTATAAGTACTAAAAACCTGTTGATATCTTAACAACAGGCAGGTAATAAGCACTAGTTAATGGTGTGACTTGTGCAAAACTAAAACATTACCTATGAAATATCTATGATACCTATGAAATATTTTTTGGTTCAATCTTCTAAATAAGAAATGAAACCTGCAATAGATGTTGGTGAAAGACTATAGAGCAAAGTATCTTTTATCCATTTATGCAGCTGATTCATTCAGAAAGACAACACTGTGTGATGATTGGAGATGCACTTCTGTGGATGTAAAATTGTTATTAGCTAAGTTATTAGCTAACAGACAACATTATGTCTAAAGTAAAACAGCACATTACGTGTTATACTTTTAAAATTATGACAGAGAACATTTATTCAGGAAATATGTTAATGGAATGATTAAAAAAGGTGTCCTTTGGAGAACTTTTACAATATTTATAATTAAATAAATTAAAAGATTGTAAATGAATAATTTCAGTGTTGTTGTTATTTATATGTTTTTTGTACAAAGAATGTTTATTAAGAAACCAATATGATATTGTATATGGAGTTATAGGTTTTGCCATGAATATGCTGATGATATACTATAGCATTAAAACATAAATAACTAAAATAACTTAAATAAATAAATAAATAAATAAACAAACATGAACCTGTGACGCTTAACTCTATCATAAATATTTGAGAGAGAAAAACTCATCCATGACATTTCTTAAATATTAGAGACACATAATGCATTATACTGACAAAGTGTAAATCAGTATGTCCTGTCCTGCCACTAAAACCCATGGAAAAATTGGGTCCCTCTGAAAAAACACACAGTATTACATTTCTCACCCGAACCGTACATTCCTTTTGGTAAATTATAATAGTGTCAGTGTCAGAATGTCTCACTGGACAGCCGATCACACGACAGCAGCCAGGGGCACAGAGCCTGACAGAGACTGCGATATAATACTGAACTCTGAAACTCAATCCAGAGGGACATCTTAATAGTAGAGCAGTTCAGAGAATAACCGCAGGTCAAGAGGGACTCTCAGAAAGACTTGAACTGATTGAACTGGGTAACCCCTGTTATTACATCAGACAGTAGCCGCCATGACAAAGTATGACTGAGTTTTTGTATCTATTTTCAATTATTTGGTAACAATTTCTAAGTAAATTGTAGTTTAGATAAATTAGTTATATATGAACTAAGAAACAAAAACACTTTTTAAGCATTTTAATTGTAAAGTCAGGTTATTTTATGTCAATATAATATAATATAATATAATATAATATAATATAATATAATATAATATAATGATTACTACATTATTAGTATATGAGTAATAATGTATATACTATATACTGTATGAATTACTACTTATATTAACACATTAATAAAACTAAATGAAGACTGGGGCTCTATTTTAACGACCTATAGGTCCAAAGTCTAAAGCACATGGGGCAAAAGCATTAAGGGCATATCCGAATGCACTTTTGATATTTTAAGACGGAAAAATATGGTTTGCTTATTCTCTTAATGAGTTCTGAGTGTGTTTTGAGCATAATGTGCATTAAACCAATCATAGTCTCATCTCCCATTTCCTGTAAAAGTCAGACGCATCATGCCATGGCGTACTTGCTATTTACATGGTGTTCTTTGTAAGTGAAAAAAAGTGAACCCTTCACCAGCAAGAATACAGTAAAACAGACCATCAGATAAAGAACAACCTTCCTCCATTCAGTCTGTTTGCTTTACTCCTGTACTTTTAGGGATAGGAAATGGTGTTGTACGCATGCCACTGAAGACATCCATTAGCCTACATATTTCATTTAATTTTGTTTCAAAACTATTTTTTAATTCAGTTTTAATTTCCAGCAAACGAAAAAATGAATGGTGATGCATGGTGATGCAGATGTCTCCAAAACCCGACAGGTGGACAAATCTAAACTTGTTTTTATTAAAACAAATATAAAAATGCATATAATAAATAATACTGCTAATAATAATGACATTATACAAATGCAAACGGTCATGAATAAACTGAAAAAAGCAACATGTCAACAATACGCCTTAACAAACTTCCTTTATAGAACCAGAACACTCATGAGTCCACAAAGTGGGACAAATGGATTTGCTATTTAAACAACGAGGCACAAAATGTGAAAATTAGGGTTGCGCTGGTCTGAAAAAAGCAAGAAATCATGCCATAAACGTCTTGCGCCTTTTGCACCAAGGGTTATGTTAGGTGAAGTGTACCTAAACAAAGTGTCTTTATTTTTGAAATATCATATAATTGGCTGTAAACACAAAAGAACGCACATCTAAAACGTAAAACAGAATGTGCCCTATGTAATGTTTTTCACATTTGCTAAAATGTAGGCAGCGCCCTCTTGTGGATTTGTAATCTGAAACATCCAACAAAATGTAAAGAGTAAAGCCTGGTTTATACTTCTGCGTCAAGTGACTGGCGTAACCCACGGCGCATGAAACGCGTGTAGCTGTGCATTTATCCTTCTGTGCGCTGTCTCTGTTGGTCTGCATCAACACTTCCGAAACGCTAGTTGGGAGTGAGGTGTAAATGTTCCTCTGTGTCGAGTTCCTTCGCTGATGTTTTGCTTTTCCTGAACACTTCCTGAATGTACAAGTGGCTCAAACTCGCTCATTTTGAGGCAAGAACCGGCGGACGTGTAACAACTTTAGCTATGAGGTAAAACACAAAGCAAAACAAAACTTTCCATCCAGAGCTCCTTTACAGGACTCCACACTTGTAAACAATCGCTCCATCGGGGTCGCGCCATTCGCGCGGCTCTCGGTCCCGCCCAGACTCAATAGCGCTACCAAGCCGACCAATCACAGAGCTTGTGTTACATGTCGTTGCGACGTGTAGTTACATTTACTGAGAGGTGCACGTCAGCCGTCGACGGCCACGGCATAGGGCTATGCGTCAATGCCGTAGCATACGCGTGCATTTGACGCAGAAGTATAAATCAGCCTTAACATATTTTACATTTTGCACATAAGTATGCAAAAAAATACTTGCACTTGAATTAATGTTTAAACAATAGTTAAGTAATGTTTATATAAACAATCATTTTAGAATGCATATTTATAAGTCAAACATGATCCTATTAAGTCTTAAAATTAATTTACCTTAAAAGAAAAAATATAATTAAAAAATAATATTTTGAAGAAAAACCTAAATAGAATTTCTACATTAAATTCAGTTATAAGCTTTTTTTTTTTTAAGTTTGATGATTTTTTTTTTTAATCAAAATTAAGATATAAGACTGTAATTGATAAAAAAAAATGGTCAAAATCTCAATGGTCACCTACACTATATACTGTACTACTATTAATGCACGTTTAATTCTAAGTTAGATAACCATTTACATAATTACTCTGATTTAATACTTGGCAAAATGAAGAGCACCATATTTATGGAAAGTGTCTAGCAAGAGCCAGCAACTGACAATGACTAACTCCACACAATTAACCTAAAGTGCAGTAAATGTCAGTTTAATAATGAACGTAAAACTGCTTTTGAATGATGAATGAAACGGTACATTGGCTTATAGATTTAGGCACACTTGACAGCTGCTAATCTCCTCCATTGCCAGTTTATTCTTGGGAAAGCAGGAGCCAGAGGCCAAAGATGATTCGCTTCAGTGATTTTACAGACGTAGCACCAGCACAAACACAGATTTGTGGGATTATAATGTCCTCGCCTCAACCTTCTCATCTTCATTCACTCTCACCTCAAATGAACAGGATCTGAATGTCAACTCTTTCCCTCAAACCAAGCGGCACATCCACGCTCTTATTGAATCAGGAACTGCTCAAATAAACAAGTCAAGATACACTGAAAGAAAGTCCAGGTAACAATGGACCGTTTCCGCCATGCAGTTTGGAGGAGAAAGACATCTACAGTATAGTTTACAGTCTATTTTAAGAAACAAGAAGTTTTCATGGGGTTTTTAGATACAGACATGAAGTTAAATGTTGCATATCGGACTATTTACAATCCTGTTTAATAATTATCTGTTTCAAACATATTCTTCAAATTATTTTTTATAAAAAATATTATAGATTTTTTTTTAACTCACTGAAGCACGCACACACACACACACACACACACACACACACACACACACACACACACACACACACACACACACACACACACACACACACACACACACACACACACATTTTGTTTTATTCTTTTTTTTAATAATTTGCACAACCACAAATTATTATTATGATGAAATTATTATTTTGTTTTGCTTTACTTTTTCATGGTTTAGAATAGATTAATTTAACACTTGTATTGGAATACAAAAAAAATCTATTTTAATTAATTAATTGATTTATTTGCTTATTTATTTTTTATTATTATCATTATTTTAATAGTATCACAAGTATTTGAATACAAATAGATTATTATATTTCACTGTATTTCTTGTTTTCATGGTTTGGGTGGATTTTTGTCTTAAAGTATCTGAATATCCAAATAATACTAATTATTAATTATATTTTAAAAAAATGTTTATTTATTTTCAGAGTTTGAAATAATTTGGATAGTTTCTGTGCATAATTTTTTTTATTTCTATATTTAGGGTTTGGGATGCAATTTTTGCACAACAGCAAACTATTATTATTATGAAAAAGTTTTGTTTTGCTTTTTTTTTAAACATGGTTTAGGATAGATTTGTTTAACACAAGTATTAGAATACAAAAAGTCTATTTTAAATAATGAATTAATGAATTAATTAATTATTGTTGCTGTTATTATTATTATTATTGTTGTTATTATTATTATCATCATCATCATTCTTTTATTAATAAAATCACTAAGTATATGAATACAAAACGATTATTCTATTTTACTGTATTTCTTGTTTTCAGGATTTCGGGTGGATTACGGTCTTTATGTGAATATGCAAATACTATTGATTCATTTAAAAAAAAAAGTTGTTTATTTATTTTCAGAGCTTGAACAATTGAGTTAGTATCTGTATTTTAAAAGTTTTTTATTTATATTTCTATATTATATGAATATGAAATTTTTGCACAACAGCTAAATTATTATTATGAAAAAGTGTTTTTCATTCATTTATATATTTATTTTTCTTTCCAGCTTAGTCCCTTATTTATCAGAAACCACCACAGCAGAATGAACCGCAAATTATTCCAGCATATTTTAAACAGTGGATGCCCTTCCTGCCACAACCCAGTACTGGAAAACACCCATACACTCACACACACTTATACACTACAGCCAATTTAGTTCATCCAATTCATCTATAGCGCATGTCTTTGAACTGTGGGAGAAACCGGAGAATCCAGAGGAAACGCACATGAACACGGGAAGAACATGCTAACTCCACACAGAAATGAGTACTGATCCAGCCGGGACTTGAACCAGCAATTTTCTTGCTGTGAGGCGACAGTGCTAACCATGCACCCAGAGTGCCGCCCAAAAGGTGGGGTTTTTTCATGGGTTAGGATAACACCGGTATCAGAATACAAAAAGTCTATTTTAATAAATTAATTAATTTACATGTTTTTTTATTAGTTTATTAATTATTATTATTAACATTATTTTATTAATAGTATCACTAAGCATTTAAAAAACATACTCCATTTTACCATTTTATTTTTATTTTTTTGGTCTGGGCTGGATTTTGGTGTCAGTAATTATCTGAAAATCCAAATACTACTAATTAAAACATTATTATTCATTCATTTATTTTCTTTTCGGCTTGGTGTCTTTATTAATCAGGGGTCGCCACAGCAGAATGAACCGCCAACTTATTCAGTGGGAAACACCCATATACTCTCATTCACACACACATACACTATGGACAATTTAGCTTACCCAATTTACCTGTATGTCTTTGGACTTTGGGGGAAACCTGAGCTCCCGGAGGAAACCCACGCCAACACAAGAAGAACATGCAAACTCCCCACAGAAATGCCAACTGACCCAGCCGAGGCTCAAACCAGCAACTTTCTAGCTGTGAGGCAATATTGCTACCCACTGTGCCATCGCACACCATACTTTATTATATTATATTATACAATAGTATATTATATTATATTATATTATATTATATTATATTATATTATATTATATTATATTATATTATATTATATTATATTATATTATATTATATTATTTAAAATAATTTAAATCTGTCAATATCTGATTATCAAAAGCGTTTTTATTATTTGATTTATTTATTTATGATTTGGTTGAATTGAACTGTATTGTTTTGTTAACTTTCTTTTAAATATATATATATATATATATATATATATATATATATATATATATATATATATATATATATATATATATATATTAGTTCTCAATGAATCTCACCTTATATGAACAGGATGATCATGTCATTATCTCTTCCTCTCAAACCGAGCGGCACATCCACGCTCTTATTGAATCAGGATCTGCTCAAATAAACAAGTCAAGGTACACTGAAAGAAAATCCAAGAAATAATAATGAACCCTTTCCGTCGTGTGGTTTACAAGGAGAAAGCAGCATCTCAAAGAGGTTTCCTCATGAACTTTCTTTCTGAATCCCCCCCTTTTTTGTTTTGCCTAGAGCCTAAACCTACCACATTTACAGGAAAGAGGCGAAGAAAATACAGGAAGCTTTTGTTCCCATACCTGTGAACGCAGCTCTTTTTCAACAAGTCTGAGGGAGCGATTTCTGTGTTTGTACTCGACCTGGCGACAGATTTGTTCCTAAACAATGACAGACCACAATGCGTTCTTACACTGACAGATCCGCTAAGACACTGAAATATGTCAAGGCCCTCATATAGAAACCAAACATCCGTTGGTAACAACAAAAACCTCTCATTAGGCTTGTGACACGGGAGCAAGAGATCAGCTTGGGTCATGTATGTTATTTCCTTACACCATTTAGGATTCGACATCCACGTTTCTCATTTCTAGCACCCGCACCTCATCCTGTTGCATTAGGAACAAGCGTTATCAGGTAAATATTTCACCTCGGACAAAAAAAAGGATGGTAGGCATTTGTTACTGAGCTGTCCAAACAAGAATTTCCATAGACTAAACATTCATTTGCTGAGGAGTACAGGTGAGAGTGTGAAGCTGGAGTCATTTGGTTAACTAAAGGAAAACAAGGCACTCTGTGATTGAGGATTTCTTGTACCGTTTATACATATACTACATAAATACCCCTATGCTTCTGTACAGGTACACCTCCCTCTGTATGTACTAATAACAAAAAAAAACGCATGCTGTGCACTATGGCCGGATGATGTAGTACAGATGAAGATTTTAAGGTAGATGTAGATGAAGATTTTAAGGTACAAGACGTAAAAACTAATAAAACAAAATAATAATAAAATAATATAAAATATTTAAAATTAAAATTAAAAAATAAATTAAATTAAAAATAAAATAAAATAAAATTTAGGACTATTTTATATTTGAATATCAAAATACCATTTTTTTATTTATTTTTAGGGTTTGAAGGAATGTATTTAGTGTTTGTAAGTATAAGAATATCAAAGTACTATTTTTATTTTTAATTATCTATTTAGGGTTTGAGATTTTTAATTTTAATTTAGTTTTAAAATAAAGTATCACAACTGTCTAAACATTCATAATACATTGTTTCTTGAGTAACAGATCAGCATACTGTGTTGTTGAAAATTCAGCACTGAATAAAAATATAAATGACACTTTTAAACACATAACAACCGAAAAAAAAAAAGATTCTTACGAATAGCAAAACTATTTCATAGTATTGCTGCACTTTTGTCCTTGGTTGGATTTTTAAATATTTAACATATTTCTATTTAAGATTTTGAAGTGACTCAAAGTGTGCAACGATCAAAAAAATAACATTGGGATTTGCATTTTTGACATCTGCTCACACAACATCCACAAGTGATCCGCTATAATCTGAATTCCAGGTTTCAAATTTGTCTTCAAATCTCACATGATCTATGTGGTCAGAAAGCCCCTATGCTCTGTATATTTTACGTATCATGCACGGTTAATGGTCTCCAATGCAAGACAAATAAGCAGGCTCCATCAAAAGTTTGCGTTCATGAAGCGGCGGACTTACCACCACTTCAAACACCTTAACCCTACAAAGCTCATGCTAAAACCCTGAAAAACCCGCTCGCTCAAAACAAGATTACCACGCAGAGGACATTCAATACCTGACGGTGGGTGGTCGTCTCCAAATCTAAAGAAAGTGTTCTGCTGTAGACGGACCGCGTGGGGTAAAACACCAAACATGCCGCTGCTGAAATTCTCCAAATGAATGTTTACAAACTGGTTTTTTGAGAATCAGTCTGTAATTTTGTTCTGATTAGTTTGTGAATGTTCTTGAATGGTATGCTGTGTCTCTGTGTGTGCGTCTGCATGATCTCGAGTGGGGCAGAAGGTATCAGTGGCTTGTGTAATCTGCCCAATCAGCTCTAAATAAACAGATTTAGAGGGTAACAGTGTACAAGCACACATCTGGTGCTCTTGAGGCATTACATAGGACACGTACACACTGCTGCTAGATGGGATTTTAGAATAACTTTTAGCTAGGTATGCATTTTCGACTGCTGAAAAGATGCCATTTTATTCATCTGAATTTGCATATACTATATCTCTATTTCTATTTATAAAGACAATAGGTGAACAAATTCGTATTTTAATAAATATAACCGCTTAATAAATTGATTGTGTGTAAATGTAACAAAATATATTGTCTACAGTACATTCAGTGAGAAATGGATAAAACATTCATTTTCAAAATTCATTTGTGCTGTAGACTGTATTGTAATATCTATATCTCTATAGTATAAATTCTTCCATCTATAATACCTATTTACTGTATATTATCTATCTATCTATCTATCTATCTATCTATCCATCTATAGTATTTATCATATCTATCTATTCTATGATCTATTCATCCATCTATATATACTCACTGGCCATTTTATAAGGTACACCTTACTTATACCGGGTTGGTCAACCTTTTGTCTTCAGAACTGCCTTAATCCTTGAGTCAACAAGGTACTGGAAAACTCCTCAGAGATTTTGTCCATACTGTCATGATAGCATCACGCAGTTGCTGCAGATTTGTCGGCTGCACGTCCATGATGCGAATCTCCCGTTCCACCACATCCAAAAGGTGCTCTATTGAATAGAGTTCTAGTGACTGTGGAGGCCATTTAAGTACAGTGAACTCATAGTCATATTCAAAAAGCCAGTCTGAGATGATTCGTGCTTTATGACAAGGCGCATTATCCTGCTGGAAGTAGCCATCAGAAGAAAGGTACACTGTGGTCATATAGGGATGGACATGGTCAGCAACAATACTCAGGTAGGCTGTGGCATTGACACGATGCTCATTTGGTACTAATGGGCCCAGAGTGTGGCAAGAAAATATCCCCCACACCATTACAACACAAACATCAGCCTGAATCAGGATGTATCCATGCTTTCATGTTGTTGACACCAGGTTCTGACCCTACCATCCGAATGGTGCAGCAAATATTGTGACTCATCAGACCAGGCAACATTTTTCCAATATTCTACTGTCCAATTTTAGTGAGCCTGTACCAATCGTAGCCTCAATTTTCTGTTCTTAGCTGACAGGGGTGGCACCTGGTGTGGCCTTTTGTTGCTGTAGCCCATCCGCCTCAAGGTCGGACAAGTTGTGCATTCAAAGATGCTCTTCAGCACATCTCGGTTGCAACGAGTGGTTATTTGAGTTACTGTTGCCTTTCTATCAGCTCAAAGCACTCCGGCCATTCTCTTCTGACCTCTGGTATCAACAAGGCATTTGTGCCCACAGAACTGCCGCTTAATGGATATTTTCTGTTTTTTGAACCATTATCTGCAAACCCTAGAGATGGTTGTGTGTAAAAATCCCAGTAGATCAGCAGTTTCTGAAATACTCAGACCAGCCCGTCTGGCACCACCAACCACGCCACGCTCAAAGTCACCTAAATCACCTTTCTTCCCCATTCTGATGCTCAGTTTGAACTGCAGCAGATCATATTGACCATGTCTACATGCTTAAATGCATTGAGTTTCTGCCATGTGATTGGCTGATTAGAAATTTGTGTTAACAAGCAGTTGAACAGGTGTACCTAATAAAGTGACTGGTAAGTATACATAGTGTAAAAACAAAATTCACTTTAAACAGGATTACAAAGAAACATATTGTACTTGTCATATTCAAATCTAAGTGAGTTCAAACCTAAGTGAATTTATTCAAAGAACAGCTGAAATTGCCAGCATGTGTAAAATGTGTACAAAGGACATCTGTATCACTTATAATACAATTAAATGTGATCATAATATTGATAGCAATAATGCTGTAGGGTTTCATATCCTTTATTTGTTGCATAATTAGTTATCTTTAGATATAAAAAAATACAGAACATAAGCTGCACCATCCCGGACCTTTCAGTTTAACACTGCGATACAATATCAAAGCAGAAGCACTCTGGCCTGGGGTTCTCAGCAGGTATCTTTGGAGCCCAGGCTTAAACAAAATACAGATTTATATATTTTTTTCTTTTCTTTTCCTTTTTTTCCCTTTTCTACTTGTAATGCATGCCAGCCGTAATGAGGAAAACATAAAAACAATTAGACATGGAGTGAAGGGGAATATTTTGAGAATGAGAAATGCCTCCTGGAAGGTAAACCCAACACTAAATGGAGGGTATAGCCAAATGCATTCACTCTGTCAAATGTTGACAAGCATTGAAAAGAGATGTTGAGGTACAATCCACTCCAACATCATTTTAACAGGGGTAATTTTAGAATGATTACAGGACCTGATGCCTTTTGCTGTCTTGCAATCATTTATTTACTGGTGTATATGCCCAAAGCATCATTAATCTTCTGAAAATATGACTGTCTGTTCAAAGACTGTGCTAAAAACATATTTTAAAATGCTAAAATTCTGCTAAGATTGCATTGTAAAACTCAAGATGAACCAAAAATTGTGCTCAAGCAGGTGTCTGGTTTCAAAAACGGGTGGATCTGGGCAGGTAAGAGAGTTTCTTTCTCTTTTGTAAGGAGCAGCTAATCTTCTCTCGGCTTTGGATTCCTCAGCTGGATGCTTTGAGGAGAAGGAAGTGAGGGAGGGTGAGCTGCTGTGCTCACAGGAGGGATTAGACCAGCCATATATCATTATGACAGGCCTTTTCAGCACATGACAGGCCACTCAGCCTGTGTGCGAAAGAGATCCTGTGACACTTCCTGTCACTCACTGGACACTCACTGAAAGAGCCAGAGATGACCTTTATCACACCGCCAGATCACCTTACTGACACCAGCACACAAAGAGTGAGTGAGCATCTATCTATCTATCTATCTATCTATCTATCTATCTATCTATCTATCTATCTATCTATCTATCTATCTATCTATCTATCTATCTATCTATCTATCTATCTATCTATCTATCTATCTATCTATCTATCTATCTATCCATCCATCCATCCATCCATCCATCCATCCATCCATCCATCCATCCATCTAGTTTGTCATGTCCATCCATCTATAAATCTACCATTTAATAATTAATCCATTTATTAATTTATCGATCTATCCATTCATCTAATTAACAATCAATAAAAGTATCTAATAATCCATCCATCTATCTACCAATCAATCAATCAATCAATCAATCAATCAATCAATCAATCAATCAATCAATCAATCAATCAATCAATCAATCAATCAATCAATCAATCAATCAATTTATCAATGCATCTATCTATCCATCCTGCCCACCCATCTATAGATTTCTCCAGCTATTTATTAATCAATCAATCAAATCTATCAATCTATTCTGGCCATTCCTCTATTGATCAATCAATCAATCAATCAATCAATCAATCAATCAATCAATGTATCAAAGTATCAATCAATCAATCAATCCATCTGTTTATCAGTCCATCTGACCATCCATCTATCCATCCATCCATCTATTTATCTGTCTGTCTGTCTGTCTATCTATCTATTTTGTCTGTTCTGTCCTGTCCTG
Source organism: Danio rerio (assembly GCF_052040795.2). Taxonomy (NCBI): domain Eukaryota; kingdom Metazoa; phylum Chordata; class Actinopteri; order Cypriniformes; family Danionidae; genus Danio; species Danio rerio. The sequence continues at coordinate 37,372,979 of NC_141035.1, forward strand.
TCATGTTTTGTCCTGTCAGGTCCTATCCTGTCCCCATCCATCCATCCATCTACCCATTCACTTTACTCCTCTCTTTACTCCTCTCATTACTTCATAAGCTGCTGTGTGGCTGTTAGCGTCATGCTTCCCTCAGTCTGGATTTAATCATGGAACCTTTGTATATTACAAACATACATGGAATGACTGAAAGAAATTATTTGTTTAACGAGGCCTGTCGTTGTTTACACACAATGAATCACGCAAACATCTCATCACTGTCTACGTGGAGGGTGATTAGCATGAAGTACTCGGAGGTCCACGAGAAGGGGGTTTCAGTCTTAACTTTACTGAAATGCGTTGAAAGACTGAAGTCAAATCCTATCCTTAAAGTAATCTATCGCTAATCAAACAGAATGCAACTAAGGTATGTTATATGCTTAAAGCTGAAAGAGAAAGAAAAAAGTTCCGGACAAAAAGCTAATGAAGACTGAATGTGTATTTATGAGAAAATGTTTACTGATCCTTATCAAATGCCAATGTTCTCAAAACAATAAACCCACCACACAAGTTTAGCGGTTCACATGTACAAACATCTGGCAAAGAAAAACAAACCCGAAGATTCCAATCAAGCAATCCTGAAAGACTACAGCAACAAATTCTTAAATTACCTTTAGTAAGACCATCTTTAGTACATACAAAAGAAATGACCTTTTCTGCTGAAGTCAACAGATTTTACTATCAGACCAATACAATTTTTAAGTAAACAAACGATGCTACTAATACTTTGTATATTTTTGAATATCTTTCCTTCCTGTAATTCAGCTCTGAATCAGCGAAAACAGACATTTTGACATTCCTCTACAAAATTAACTTACTTATTGTGCTACACACAATAAGAAAAAAAAAAAGTCAGATATTATGCTTTGAAAATGGGAGTCTCTGTTTTGGTTCTTTTAACTCACTCAATGCCAGTTTAGCCAAATTATATTTTAACACCCTGGCTTGTCTGATAAAAAAACATCGTATTTCATTCATTCAGTCAGGAAGACTCTCATAGCACGCATTTGAAACCAAAATGCATGTTGTCTGCAAAGTAGCAAATCCTGCAAGAACACTTTTTTTTGCGAATCAAGATGACTTTATTAATGTTATTTGAGTCATTGTAGAAATGTATGGATGCAGTCGTCCAAGCTCATAGAAATCATACACAATAATAATTTCTTTTTCCACAGCACCATGGCTTTATATTCTATACTGGACATTATTTCTGTTAAGTGGCAAGACTTTTGTCTAAGCAAAGTCAGACCTTACAGTCCTAATTAAAATCAAGGCATGATCATATTTTATTGTGGTAAAATAAAAGTGATCTAGAGACCTTTGCCTTTCATATAAGATAGCTGCTGACAACCCCTTTGCCTTTCATAAGCCATTTTAGATACCAAACGATCAACTAGAAGTCAAGTTATTATTTGTAGTTCCTAAAACTTAATAATAACAACAAGACAATAAACAACAATAAGATAAACAACAAGACTTGTCAGGTAGTGTATTGGTACATTCCAGCCCTGACATCCATCGACATCCTGTCAGTTGTGTGACTGTCAGTCAATGAAATGAATGAGAAGTGTTGTACACTGAATCCTCTACCTACAAAATTTTTAGTGACCAATTAGTTCTCCAATTAAGCATTTTTTTTTTTTTTTTTTTGCTGTAAACAATTAAAATAGATCAATACAAAACTCCTAGTTCAAGTATACTGACCTTAATCTACACAATGGCTCAAGACTTCTAGTCTCATCTCATTTACTTCAATTGGTTTTTAGACATAAAAACAGCTTTTTATGCTGTTTGATGTTGAAAACTGGTATTTTATAAATTATATTATTTTTATTTTGATGTAATAGTCATAAACACACTTGTTTGTAGAGAAAGTAGCTTGACCATTTAATCCTGTTAGTAATTCCTAGTCATTTCTCCAATAAAAACCTCAATCAGAAGTCCTAAAGCAATCACAGAAAAGAGCTAACCCATTCAACACTGGGTTTTGGGACCCAACCTAACTAAACTTATGGTAGTAGTAGGTGTTTTTTTTTTTTTTTATCCATACCTTTAAGAAACCGAACTTTATGTGAAATGAACAACAGTAGTGCGTTCACAACAGCCATGAAAACGTTTAAGCAGACTGCCTTTAACTTCAACTTTATGATCAATTTATGCAGAAATCTGAACATTTTCATAACGCATCAAGTTATTCCATCTTCGCAGATCAAGCAAACTTAAATTGCTTGTGATATAAACCTTTCAAAGTTTCCCAACGGTGATCATCGAAACCTGATTTTGACTGCACGAATGATGCCAGTGGAATAAATTCGGCGTTGTATTAGGCAATGGAAAGTCTATATATTTAACCGTTGGCTCATCCAAAAACCCTCAGGCGTGACTAGCAGCAGAAAATGTCTGAGGGCTTCACCGTAGTCTCCAAAACGATCTGGATAGAACACTGAATTAAGAGGCACAGGCTCTAATTGAAAAAACCTTATATCACGTATTGAAGGTATTTGGACGGGTCAGAACGCACATAGCGAGTGAGTCTTGGCAGTCACCCTGTGAAGCATGAATAAGCGCATCTGGGAGGAATTATCCTCATTATTACAAGACCTATGAGTGTGATTTATGTATGGTCTTTATCTGCACTTCGACTATCTCAAAAAGAAGCATTTTATCACGACGAACACATATTACAGTCCCTCCCTCTGCTGTCTGAGTGTTTTTAATGGGGGCCGCAGCCAGAGAGGGCAAATTTACACATCGCTCTTGTTGACATAAAGCTATGCCGGCACTAATAACAGTCCAGAAAGATATAACTGAATTATAAATTAACCCATAATGACCAATGTGTAATGAGGGTTTTTAATTCACTCTCAAAAGGACACGTTTTGGGTTGTTTGGATACAGCCATAATTTCGACTAATATTCCCTTTAGCTAATATAATGATATCTCATTAAGAAAATTACCTTTGAGTGATCGATCTTAATTCCATAGAGCAGAACGTTTCGCTGTTTGACTTCTGAGGCCAGAGCCATGAACTCGTCTGTTTCTTGGCTGTCAGCCGACTGCTTTGTCATGCTCAGCTGTACCTGTCAACAAAAGGAATACAATTTTAAAAAATATCCTCATCTATTGCTGGGGGAGGTTTGTGGATTCAAGAAACTGCAGAGGGGATGGTAGTTGATATAAGACTTAATTGAATAACCTTAATAAAATAATAACAAAACAATACAAGACATTAAATGGAAATCTATCATTAAATGAATTGTTAAAATATGATAATAAATATAGAAAAATTATATATTTTTTTCTATTTTAACGATCTAGGTGCAAAGTCTAAAGCGCATGCCGCAAAAGCATTAAGGGCATGTCCGAATCCACTTTAGCTTTTTTAAGGAAGGAGAACTACGGTTTGCACCCTGGTGCATGGTCTAACAGGGTTGTGTTTATTCTCTTAATGAGTTATGGGTGTGTCTTGAGCATAATGTACATTAAACCAATCTCATCTCTCATTCCCTTTAAGAGTCAGTTGCGTTGTGCCATGGCACATTTACTATTTACATGGTGGACTTTGTAAGTGGAAAAACTGAATGCTTCACTAGCGAGAAAACAGTTAAACAGACCATCTGCAGCACAAGGATAAAGACTGAGCCTCCTCCATTCGGCCTCTTTACTTTTACTCTTTACTCCTTTACTTTTGTGGATAAGGAAAAAGTGTTGTACGCACTCCACTGAAGACATCCAGTAGTCTACATATTTAATTTTGTGTTAAGCACAAAGACTTGTTTCAAAACCATTTCTAAATTCAGTTATAATTTCCAGCAAACAAATAAATGAACAATAATAACAAAGTGGGGTCTAAAAATACAGAGTTACTTTATACCCAATCACATGTCCTAATCTTATGCCCCATATAGTAATCTCCAAAACCGACAGGTGGACAAATCTAAACTTGTTTTTATTAGATCAAATATAAATATGCATTTAAAAATTATACTGCTAATAATAATAACATTATACAAATGCAAATTGTCATGAATAATCTGAAAAACAAACATTAAAAAGGCATAGAGGTATAGTGGTTTTTATATTTATGTAAAAAATAATACATTTTTTAGCATTTTAATCCTTTATTTTTTCATTTAGTATGTTAAGATATTTGTATTGCTGCACATCCTTTCTGTATTAAACAATGTTTTGGTGTTTGAACCCACATAGGAGCATAACTAATGCGATCTGCGCTACACTTTCAGTTGGTTAATGAATATTCCTTTCCTTAAAAAAGCAACGTGCCCACAATATGCCTTAACACACCTCCTTTATAGACCTGCACACCCATAAGCCCACAAAGTGGAGCAAATGGATTTGCTATTTAAACAACGTGGCGCAAAACATAAAAAATAGAGTTGCGATGATTTGAAAATAGCAACAAATCACGCCAATCATGTCTTGCACCTTATTGTGCCGGGTGTATGATGGAGCCCTTACTGTTTAATATTTGATGTCATGCAACAAAATTTCAACAAATACAAAATTACATTTTTAATCAAACATAAATACATTTTGTATATTAACCATGAATGTTGTGTATCCATTAACTGACATGAAAGAAACATAAACATGCTGATCCAATTATAATGATCATTATGATGAACATTACTGAAATGTTACATAAAAATATCTACAGATGAAGTCAGAATTATTAGCCTCCCTGAATTATAAGCCCACCTGTTTAATTTTTCCCCCAATTTCTGTTTAACGTAGAGGAAATTTAATTAACACATTTCTAAACATAATAGTTTTAATAACTAATTTCTCTAATAACTGATTTATTTATCTTTGCCATGATGACAGTAAATAATATTTAACTAGATATTTTTAAGACACTTTTGTACAGCTTAAAGTGACATTTAAAGGCTTTACTAAGGTAATTAGGTTAACTAGGCAGGTGAGCGTAATTAGGCAAATTATTGTATAATGATGGTTTGTTCTAGAGACTATCGAAAAAATATATATGACTTAAAGGAGCTAATAATTTTGACCTTTAATTTTTTTATTATTTTTAAAACCTGATTTTATTCTAGATGAAATAAAACAAAAAAAAGACTTTCTCCAGAAGAAAAAAATATTATCAGACATACTGTGAAAATGTCCTTGCTCTGTTAAACATCATTTGAGAAACATTTATAAAAAATAAAAAAAAAATCAAAGGAGGGCTGTTAATTCTGACTTCAACTATACTTAGTGTGAGAAAGAGAGAGAGTGAATACCCTGATTAATAGTCATTAACAAATATATAAAAAACTTCCCACCATTTATTAACTCCAACCATCCATACAGCAATTAATAATCCCATAAAAACCTATCACTTGTTTAAACTAAATATGACCTATTCTTACAAAAACACCTAATATATCTTCGGAACAAGCCCATTAATTTTAAGATTAGCCAACGGTCCTCTTTTTAACGAACATTCTGTGTATTTGTACAGGTTGTGCTCCCATGCAGAACAGCAAAGAAACTCTCAGCGAAAAGTTTCCATTGCAACTGACCCAACATTCACCGATCCGTTAAATGAATGCAATTTCTTTTTCCGTTCGCTTACATCACCGCTTCAGGAAGATGTGGCCTGTATGCAAACACACCAAATAAAACAGGCCATGCTCATTTTTGCAAACTGCTTGAAGAAAAACATATTTCTAGCAGAGGTCATACCCGAGTAGAACACATGTGTAATGCTGTTTGTTTTCTCTGATTCAAACTGACTGTTTTTTTTCAGGCAGTCAGTGGCAGAATGCTGGGGGCATATTACAGAAAGTTTACTGTAGGTCTTAACTTAAGATCCGATAAATTAAATTAGGATTTTTAGCAAGAAGCAAATCTTACCTTGATTCAGGATTTTTATCCTATCTTACAAAATTGTATCTTATCTCAAGTAAGGAAATCTTAAATGATTGTGTCACTAAGTGTCAATCCACTCTTAGGTATGTTACCAAACAACCAACACTATGCAAGTTGCTAAACTAAACAACATGAATAAACAAAAATGGCAAAAAACGAAATCTTTAATGTCTGGAATACTGGAATACTTGAGAATTAATCTGAAACAGAATGTGTATCTGTCTGTACCACTGTCAAAAGAATGATTCAAAAGGTCAAAGAAATCTCTAAGAATCACAATTGAAGAACTGCAGAAGTTAGTCAAGTCTTGGGTTCAGAAAGTATCTAAAGCTGATTTTCTATAGTATTCTGCAGTTTGACTCGATTTAGTTTGCATTTCCACTGCAGTTTAGTAGCGCTTAAAGGGTCAGGGATTATTGCTATAATTCAAATCTAATGCTGTGACATTACCATAAACAACAAACAAACAAGCAACATAAACCAATGGATGCTACCAATGGAACAGTTTTTAAGCAGTGGCTACTGCTGACTATCCGGCACCAAAACTCTGGAACAGCCTTCCTAGCACAGTTTGAGAAGCAGACACACTCTGTCAGTTTAAAACTAGATTAAAGACGCATCTCTTTGCATTAGCATACACATAAAACACAAATGCTGTTGAAATCCAAATCCTCTAAAAGATTGTTAGTCTGCATTATTTAGGGCAAGCGGAGCCGGGAACACTTCCCAAAAGACATTATAATTTAAACGGCATCTGCGCTTATGTTAATTTTTATTATTCCCGAGGTTTCCATAATCCTGGACCAGGCCGTATCCTGAGCAGCTGCTGTGGTGATCATAAAGGAGTAAAGAGCATGAGACTGATCCCTGTAAGACCCCAGTGACAGATGAGTCCTTGCATTAATCCTGAAGGGACAGCCTGTACACCAGCCGGTGACCACTCCCATCTGCAGCTTCTTCTTGATGGACGACCAGCACTCTTCAGTCTCCGGCGCCTAGACTGCAGCTCTGCACAAGTTGCTTGGCCATAGGAGAAATGGTCGTGTTTAACTGAGCCTGGTTTCTCCCGAGGTTTTTTAAAGGGCACATAGTTTACCCCTTTTTTATGATTTAATATTAGTATTAAGGTTCTTCCGAGTGTGCCAGTTTAGGTTCAGTTCAACACACAGTTCAGATGTTTTTATTATAATGTGTTCAAAAGTGTTATTTTGTAGCTTCACATGAAAATTCACATGAAAACACTCCTGTTGAGGCAAAGTCGCTCGCACTTTACAGCTGCACCTAGTTAAGATCACACTCACAGGAAGCTTCTGTGACCTCGAGAAATGCAAATGGCTGAAGTTTAAGGTAGACGCAATGAAAAGTACACGTTTGCAAACCTACCGAATGCTGATCTTGTGTTGAGCCCAATGAGCCTTACATCTAAAAATAGAGCAAGAGTGTTCCTCTAGTGACACCGCTTTGACTCACACGCTGAAAATGGCGGACGTGAAACGACAAACTAAGGATATGGTGACACGCGCCTGTCAATCAATATTGGTGGGCGGGGGGACCGCACTCCTACGTAAAGTTGCGGTCGATCTAAAAACTGTTCCAATTGGTCCACCGTTTTTATGTTTGTAAATTGAAAAAAAAGGACTGGGTGTGTTCATATCACCCTAATATGACGGTCTATACACTATATTTATACACATGTCTGTCCAGACAACTTAAAAAGTATATTTTTCACCGTAGGTTCCCTTTAAAACCTTCACTTTCGTCAAAAGTTTTTCCTCACTGCTGTTGCCACTGGCTTGCATGGTTCGGGGCTTGTGGAGCTGCGCATCAATGGATTTGCTCTTCAATGTTGAACTCTCAGCAGTGAATATTAAACCACACTAAACTGAACTAAACTGAACTTCATCACTGAAAATTGAACTGACACTGTTTTAATTTACTATAATCTTCTATGTAAAGCTGCTTTGACACAATCTACATTGTAAAAGCGCTAAAAAATAAAGATTAATTTAAAAATAGTGGGTTTTGTGTTTCATGTCACAATACATAGATGCTGGTAGTGACAATCGTCTCAGACTAATCGGTGATCAGCGGTGTTTATATGTCATGTTTTGGTAAAAGGTATGGCTTGCTTGGAACCTCATCCATGGTGGTTCTAAAAAGTATCAGGTACTAGATACGAAACAGTGTAAAATCCCCCAAAGCGAGCCACATCGAATTGTATGGTACCACGCAAAAGCATCTTAAACTACAATAAGAAGCCACTTTTATCAATCCAAACTGTTTGAAAGCTTATATTGTCAGCCAAATCAAACTCAATTTTCTTCTGTTTTTATGTTAATAGTTAAAAGATTAAAAGCTAAACAATCAAGAGCATTTTCACAGCCTAATTTGCTCATATTTGCCAGTGGTGCAAGAATTATTGTAGCATGACTGGCACTGTATATCAACAAGCGCTGATTTTCTCAAGAGAAAACTCAGGAGGAAATGTAATGGCATGTTAAGCGAATCCAAATGAAATGCAAACATATAGAAAGTCAAGCAATCCTCTCATTACAAAATAATCCTGAGTTTTCCTCACTCTCACAGCCACATGTGTTATCATAACATCTGCGCTGTTGATAAGAACAAAGCATCCGCGCAATCCAAACACAATGATGGAGAGTGGAGGTTATCTGACAGGCTTTCGGAGGAAACATATGTATTCTGGGAAGGCTAAAGTCCCACACTGGGGTGTGGATGTCTGGATTCAGACGTCAGGACTGCGGGAGCACAGATTTCTGTGTTTTCGAAATACGTTTCAGAAATGAATCAAGGTGAGGGTGATGATTTTCCCAGAGATTAAGACTAAGATGTTTTGAGGTACACGGGCTGGACAAGAACCAGGAAACAAAACATCAAGGGTTTTTCCAACTCCCAGAACTGCCATCAACCACATGTGCTTCACGAAAATGAGGATGAAAAAAAATATAACAAGTTTCTTCAAGCTTTTTAATAAATTTGCCCTCAAGTGCTTGAACTGGACAAGATTATATTTTAGATCTTCAATGTAAGAATTGTTACACACTAAATAAAATCCTTTTAAATAAAATGAAATAAAAAGGCAATATTAATTATTCATTCATTCATTTTCTTGTCGGCTTAGTCCCTTTATTAATCCGGGGTCGCCACAGCGGAATGAACCGCCAACTTGTCTAGCAAGATTTTACGCAGCGCATGACCTTCCAGCCGCAACCCATCTCTGGGAAACATCCACACACACATTCACACAAACACTCATACACTACGGACAATTTAGCCTTCCCAATTCACCTGTACCACATGTCTTTGGACTGCGGGGGAAACCGAAGCACCCGGAGGAAACCCACGCGAACGCAGGGAGATTATACAAACTCCACACAGAAACGCCAACTGAGCCGAGGTTCGAATCAGCAACCCAGTGACCTTCTTGCTGTGAGGCAACAGCAGTACCTACTGCGCCACTGCCTCGCCGCAATATTAATAAAGCAGAATAAAAAAGCTTTATCCTTTATTGTCATTCAATTTTTTTTTGTTTTTGTTTTATCAAATCACAAAATGGTACCAATTTTTCAGACTCGTTTAAGTTCATTTTTCGATAATACCAATTACTTCAATTCTAAAAAGGTTAAGTAAAAAAATGTAAATCAATATTTGGTGCAATAACCCAATTATACTTTCTTTCAAAAGAAATAAAAAAGCTTTAAATGACAATATTTTCATTTGACATTCGGAAGATATGTTATAAAACTTCTCTATAATAAAACAAATACTAAGATTTCAGTCAAACCCACCCCATTTTTCGATAGTTGTGGGTATATATGCTGTATAAACAGAAATATATACTTTTTTAAATATATAAACTAATAATATGCCACAAATGCACTTTTGTGACATTATCAAGTGGTTACAGTAAAAAAGGTAGAGTAATTGAGTTTACATATGTGCAATTGTTGCGCAGACAGAGCAAAATTAGTGCATAAACAGTATTAAAAATGATGTTTGTGTAATGTATGGTGTAGGGTTGTCACGATACTGGAATTCGGTGCTAATCGATACTGAAATTTTAACAACTTCAATTTTCCGCTAAAATTTGAGTGCTGTTTAGCACGTTTTTGAACACCACAGATTTGCCATTGTGATTAACAGAAATGACAGTGATTGGCCTTAAAGGTCATCAGTTCACCAAACTTACCGCTGTTTACTAAGTGTAACTACAGATACAAGGACACTGGAGTGTTTCAAAGTCACGTTGATCAGCTGGTTTGTCTATAAGGTGACATACGAGCGAACCGATCTGCTGATGAATCGACTGATCTTCATGGTTTTAAAACACTCCAGTGTCGCTGTATCTGTGGTTACACTTCAGCAAACAGCGGTGAGTTCTGTGAACTGATTACCTTTACGGCCAATCACAGTCATTTCTGTTGAGCATGTGAAGACAAATGGCAAATCAGCACTGTTTAAGAACTTGCTAAACAGGCTCAAATGTTAGCAGGACTTTAAAAAATTTTCAGTATCGATTGGTACCGAATTTCAGTATAGTATCAACGCTAGTTTGGTGAGGATAAAAAACATACATAAACATTCATTTTGGAGAATGGATGATAGATTTGTTGAAAACTAATATTCTGCCACAAATGCACTTTTGTGACATTATCATATGGTTACAGTAAAAAGGTAGAGTATTGTATTCAAGTATGCGCATTTGTTGCCTGGACAGAGTAAAAAATTAGAGCATAAATAGTTTTGAAATGTCTAAAATTCTGTTTATGTAATGTATGGTGAGTTTAAAAAACATTCATACACATTCATTTTGCAGCATGTATTGGTGAATTAGTGGGAAGCTCTGTATGCAAACTTACCCAAACAATAACTACTGGGTATAAACGAGCATGGTCGATGTCTTCAAAACATTTCACCATTTCCAGCACCCACAAGGAGCTTGATGCACTCGCCTAAAATCCAGACACAAACAATATTTGTGTTATTGTTTAAATAAAGTCTAACTTAAGTTAGTGACTAATACTGTCAATCAAATATAATAAATACATAATCACGATTGGCACTAAACACATTTAGAAAGTAACAAAATCTTTCATTTCAATTAAACTCCTAAAAAAAAAAATAATAAAAAAGCAGTGGAACTTTTTAAACATTGACAGCAACAATAGTACATTAAAGCACCAATCCAATTAATTAGAATGATTTGTGAACAAGATGAAGCACTGAAAACCTAAAGGTGCAGTAGGCGATTGTCTTCAAAACATTTTTTTGTTGTGCTGGTTGAAAGTCTCTTCACATTCCGATAGTAATGATCAAAGTAAATAATCTAAATATTTTTATATGCATTTTTATATTCTGGGTAAGGCATAGGACTAAAAAAATGATGTCCAATTAAAAATCATTGGGTCGACAAATAACTCAATTACGACATGTATCTCAAACTGTCTGTAAACTAATTAAAATTTGTATTTCTGTGCAGCCTCTTCAGATAAGTAGTTTGTGCATTCATTTGAAGCATGGCCACCAACAGCTGACAGAGAGTGACATCAGGTAAACTCAGCATCAACCTGAAAGACTTCCATCTGAAAGACCAACATGGCCTTGTATCCATGAAAAGAAACGTTGTTTTTGAAAGGGCTTCAGCCAAAAATGCAGATTCAGAACTTTTCTAAGTCCTGAGTCAATATCCGAATTAATTTTGCATGCTGGAGGGAAATAACGTTATGCAGTTTAAAGCAATGATCTGAAGTATGACACTATGGTTGAACTTTTAGACAAGCATGTTTTAAAACTATTTTAGTCACGCAAAACTAATGTAGATTGTGTTCTTTTTTATAAAAGGGCTAACATTATATGCACGGAGGTGTTTTTCAGCCACTGAAAACGTCCGGTGGAAGATTGAATATATTCAAACAGATGGGGTATCTTTTACAGCATCGATAAAATAGTCGGTTAAATAGACCCAAGCATTCATATAGTTGTTCAAATGTAAAAGGAGATAAAAACAAGCGGTGTATGACATTTAGCGAGCACAATTGAAAATGAACAGTCACTCGTTGTCTTGATGTTAGTGTAATGTAAAAAGATGACAGGATATTTCTGTTTTTAGCACTCCATTTTTCTGATCTGATTTTTATACAGTTGAAAAACAAAACATAAGTAAATAGCGCCCAACCAGCTATACTGAGGTGAAGTTTCATTTACACTCATACATTCGTTCATTTTTCAAAGCTATTATGCTAACGCTAGCATTCTGGCAGATCACCTACTGCACTTTAACAGTAACAGCAACAGTTACTGATGATAAAAAATGTAGTTTAGCCAACACAAAAATGTATTAAATGTTAAATTATACAATAAATACAATATTTTAGATTCAATAAAAGCATCCTTAATGAACATGTGAGTCTTCTTTCAAATGGGAGTGCAGATACCAGAGTAAATCCACACCAAGTTATTAAATTTTCATTTTGAAGACGACCCATTTTGGAATACTGTAATATTAACAGATGAATCATCCACAATATGAACAGGAATACACATTAAGAACGTCGAATATGATTTATGTGGACTTCAATGTGGAATTACTTTGTGTTTGCGTGTGCTGTTGACGTACAGATATGTGAATAAAGTTTCGGGTTTTGGACAGGTACTGCACATTGCTCTCCTTTCCACATGGAATGACGTCTGTCTCCATCTGAGAAAAAAAAGAAAGAGCCCAAAATCAATATGAGAAGTAATCTCAGAGACAAAAATATTATTTATGAAGATCTAATGATTCAACACACAGATGCTCTACATATGAAATTATATCAAAGTCCTCATATCAAACCATATCCTGTCCCTGGCCTTGTCGAATGTCTTGTACGGAGATGAAATAAACAGAAATAAACAGAAGTGTTTGGCACGGACTCGACCTTGACGAGAAAATTGGAAATATGAAATGGTTATTGGAAACACATGCAGGGACTTATTCGCTCTTGAAAGATAACCAACCGCGGCTTTAGACGAAAACCAGTACGCTCCAAGCTGCGGATTTACGAGATCTTTTCGGCATCTGAACCAGGCTGGGCTGTTGAGGCCACACGAGATGCTGTTTGCAGGTTATTTGCGTGGCGGTGGAGCAAGAATAAGTGCTTCATAATGACTTGAAATCAGATTCATAAAGCCACACACTTGGTCCTCATTAAACGTTAAAGGTCACAAAAAGATTGGGTAATGCTTTCATTTCCAAACACTCAAATAAAATGACCTTTCTGATCGTTTATGCGGATTTGCAAAGGATGCAAAAACAGAAATGTGTTTTTTTACAGTCCAAAGAGTTCAAATTAAACCGCAGCTACGTGTCGGGACTCATTTTAGCTCATGTTGGAATATAATCCGACGTTGACGTAGGAATACATTACAGTCAAGAGTTATGCAGTATCACTGAAATGCCAAGGTTACGTGTAGTCAATGGAATTTTATAGTCTCTGATGGATCAAATGTGGATTTTTGTGTGCATGTGTGTGAGATTTACTTGTGTGGCTTAAGTTGATAAATGCGCTACCTAGACGCTCTCAGCACTTGAACGATCTCAAATTCCTGCAGCTGAGGAATGTGAAGCCCACTCTCTGGCCTCCGATATTAGAATGCATTTTTATCAAGTGGATGATTCTAAATACAAGCGTAAAACTACATCTACATAATCTTTTAGCTGACCAAAGCCATGTAATGTTGCACCTGGGTGGTACTCAGAAGGGTGACCTCTTAGAAAAAAGCTTGGTGTAGCTGGATAAAATAAGGTAGGGGCAGGAAAAAGTTGCCTAAAGGCTGTGTACCCACACTAAGCTGATGGTCTGCTGTTGGGAAAAGTCAGGACATCGGTGATCATTTGTCAGGCTAGTTTGTTTACCTCTGGTTGGGTTCATGTTGTAGGGGGTCTAGATTTAGAATGTAGAATTGGTGTCAGCCATTGGAGAAAGTAAGTGCTCTGATTCAGCATGTTCAGCTACGAATCAATGCACGAGAGCTAAAACTAAAGTGACAAAGAAAAACAAAGAAAAGTCATGAGGGAACACAACAAATCTGATATGGACTATCAGACATATTTGCAAGAAGGGAATTCGCTTATGCAAATATGTAAACTGAAAATCGCAATGTATTTTTTTTTACATTTCGTAATTGGGTCGATACTGCCGTAGTGGTGAGCTTCAGGTTTAACAGGACTGTTATCAATACTCATGCTGTTTCTGTCCCGGTATACTTCGGTGTTAATAACAAAGCTGCTGCTTAACATTTAACATGCAGCTGGTGTTTGTTCAACATACGAGTGGTATCTTTTCGCATGTGCGAGCTGTGTTTATGTGTAAAAATCCATCAAGATGGCTAGGTTCGAAGCGAAACAGTCAAAGTTCTTCTCATAAGCTTTCATAAGGCTGTGGTCTTGCCAAGCTCCTGGAGATTCCTGCATATTCATAGTGGCCCCCTGATGGCCCCAAATTAATCCCAATTTCCAGGAGAGAGAGAGAGAATGAGCGCCATATCACATATAAGTTTTATGAATAGCGCAGTAAAGAAAGCTCTAGCGCAAATCTCACTGATAATCATCTCTCTCTCATAGTAGCATATGAACCTACCATTTAAAGGGTTTTACATTAATTTGACATTACACATACAACCTTGGAAAAGATTTGTGTAGTCAGATTGTAATACAACTTAATGAAACTTTGGCTGAAATATTTGGAAAATAAAATCAGTTCAATTATGTCCTTTTAAAATGATGATTAATAAGCATGTTGCAATAAACTGCAGTTTATATTACCTTTTAGATAGTAAAGACATAATGATTTGGCATATGTTTGTATTGTAAATTATTTATTTATAAGCCACAGCCATATCACCCTGCAGGCCAAGACCGGTGCTCACTGAAGCTAAGCAGACTCAGACTCACTGAAGCTAAGCAGGGCTGAGCCTGGTCAGTACCTGAAAGGGAGACCACATGGGTAAACTAGGTTGCTATTGGAAGTGAAGTTAGAGAGGCCAGCAGGGGGCGCTCAACCTGTGGTCTGTGTCAGTCCTAATGCCCCAGTAAAAGTGAAGGGGACACTAGACTGTCAGTGGGCGCCGCCTTTCGGATGGGACGTTAAACTGAGGACTCTCTGTGGTCAATAAAAATACCATGGCACTTTCATAAAGAGTAGGGGTGAAACCCCGGTGTCCTGGCCAAAGTCCCTCAATTGCTCCTTATGATCATGGCCTCCCAATCATCCCCTACCACCAAATTGACTCTATTACTCCACTAATAGCTGGTGTGTGGTGAGCGCACTGGCGCTGTAGACCTGTGGCTGCCGTTGCATTATCCAAGTGGATGCTGCACACTGGTGGTGGTGTGGAGAGACCCCCCTCATGATTGTAAAGCGCTTTGGGTGTATGGCCATGCATGCTAAATGTGCTATATAAATGCACATTAAATTACATTACATATAAATAAGACCTGCAAAATGTCCTATTATTTTATTATATTATACACATTTCTTGCTGTAATAATGAGTTTATGCAGGGTGAGATGTCTGATAATGAATACGCAACAGTGTAATAGTGAACAAAGGTGGCAACATTAGTAATATAATAAAACTAACAAAACAAGCCCTCCAACTCAAGCGATGCACTGTATTTAGTTTTTAATGTCTCCATACTCTATGCAACTACTTCTGTTTGCTTAGAAATACATTCATTCATTGATTCATTTTCCTTCGACTTAGTCTCTTATTTATCAAGGGTCACCACAGTGGAATGAACCACCAATCATTCCAATCCACCAGTCATATACTTGAAAACACCCATACACTCTTACATTCACACACACTCACTCATGCACTACGGTCAATTTAGTTCATCCAATTCACCTATAGCGCATGAAAACCGAAGCACCCAGAAGAAACCCATGCCAGCACAGGGAGAACATGCAAACTCCACAAAGAAATGCCAACTGGCCCAGCCGGCACTCGAACCAGTGATAGCATAAAATACTATGAAAGATACCATCTCTACTGTTGACTTCTTGTGTTCCCTGTTGACCTTCCTTGTTCCTTCTCGACCTGCTTAAATTTATCACTTCAGTTTTTGTTCTCATGCTCTGATTTGTAGCTGAACAGCCAATTTGAATGCTCTCTTTCACATACATCCTTTGCCAATTCTACTTGCTTAATTGGGGAACTTTCCACTGATATGAGGAGGATGAGAGGCAAAATGTGGATCTTTTTCTTCCAGCGGCACTGTGGCCTTGTAGACCCTTGGCCTCTTTAACCACTCCCCTCCAGCCTTCCTGATCCAATGCTCGATTTCTACAAGCACGCACTCTTAGGAAATGTAGATCTTCTTCTACGTCGTCTAATCACCTCTTCCGTGGCCTGCCAGGACGTCTCCTTCCTTCCGGCTTTAGCCAGCCTGATCTCACGAGGAAACGCAAGTATTTTACGTTTTGTCAGTTTAAAGGCTAATTCGTATGAATTCGTATGAGGTCAGTCGTACGAAATTGTACGGTTTAAAAAGGAGGCTTGGCACCCAACCCCACCCCTAACCCCAACCGTCATTGGGTGGTGAGCAAATCGTACTAAACTGTATGGATTAGATCATACAAATTCATACGAATTAGCCACTAATTCAAAAAGTTACCAATTGCTGTGAGATTGCGTTGGCTTTAGCATGTACACTTTCTTAACCGAACTTTCTGTTCGGGTAATCTCTCTAAGTGGCCCAGTGAATTCAACCGGTTCCTTTTTATTTCTGTGACCAGCTTTGGCTCACCGTACATGTCTGCCACTTCTGCATTACTCCTTATCTGCCATTCACCTTGGTCACAAACTTGTCGATATATCCTCCTCAAGATCTTTTTCTTCCAGGCGCAATTCATCCCGAGCTGTTAATACCCACGTATTACTGGCAAACATTACCACTGGTCATGTGTGGAACACACCAAATAAACGTAGCCTGACACTACACAATAGCTGACCGTAAGCAACAGTAAGTGTGTCCTGGCCCTTAATACAGGCCCTCAGTCAAACATGAAATCAAGAAATGCACATATTCTGACTTTAATCTTCCATTAGCAAGCAAAAATGTTTGCCCATACTGAACATGAGCCTCAGATGAAAGTAGACGACGACCCACTCCAGTTCTTATCAGCAGCATGCGCATGTATGATTATTACATCTCGCTAAAAGGATCACCCTTATCACTCTCTGCTGTCCTTAATAACCAAAACACAACCAGAGCCAATCGTACCACCTGCACGTCTGGAACGGGCTCAACTCGAGTTCCACATCTCAGTAATGGAGACACTGTAATGGGGATTAGATTTACCAAATGGCACTGAGACAAATTCAATTTCTCATCTGTAATCTCCTCCCTTTCTTTCATCTCCCTCGAGTAAGCTCGGTAGAACTGACCCGGGCCGACACCTGGGGGAGCGGCAGCGTCTGGAAGCAATCATCCGTACGGGACGCCGGGTGCTCTCATGTTCGCAACATCATCAAGAGGAGGACATGTGCTTGATGAAGAACTTGGAACAGCTACAAAGGAGGATGGGCTTCCGCTGCACTGAGCCCGAATGGAAGACGTCATATTTCCTTGCAATAGATAATGGATCGCCTACAACATGAAGATACTTTGTCGAGCTGGACCGGCTCCAAAAATAAAAGTGGAATAAATGGGAAGGTGGTCACACTTGTACATGACACCTTATCCATTTCAGCAAGTATACATTTAATGGTATGACTGAAGTATTGCGCCCCACCATCTGTGACTTCTCATAAAGTTACAGGGCAGGTGAAAGTCATAGGAAATTGGGGTGAAGGAGGTTGAGACGAAGACAGATCGCTGCAAACATATAGATACGCAATGCATTCCTAAGCAAAGACTATTTTAACAAAACTGTAAGACGATCGATGTCATCCTTGTTTTACCATGTTCAGATTTTTCTGAAGGGTTTTGGCCAACTCAACAGCTTCTTCTTCAGCTTCTGCGATGATACAGGCTGACACCGAAAGAGTCTCTGAAAAAGGAAAATGAAAATAATGTTTCAAAAGAAAGTACTTTTTTATTTTTACTTTTACAATTCAAGAACGTTTTATCTGAAGATAAAATAGTGTTTAATGTAGGGAGACAATTCTAAACATTAATAAACATAGATTTTAATGAAACATTTAACAAAACTAAAAAACTAATATTAGTTTATTAAAACTGTTTCAAAATATAACAACAAACAGCAACATTTCATTCAAAATTTTCTAAGTGTGGGCTTATTTGACGGGCTCAGTCATTACTAAAAAATAAAAATAAAAATAGCAAAACAAAATCAATTGAGTCAATAATTTATAAGATTGGAATAAAATATAATAATGACAAAAAATCATTTGACCAGATTATTTACATATGAAAATATGACCCTCGACCACAAAACCAGCCTTATGTTGCCCTGTATAAGTCAAAATTAATGATTTTTCTTTTATGTCAAAAAATTATGTTATGAATACATTTTGTAAATTTTCTACTGTAAATATAAACTCACCGGCCACTTTATTAGGTACAGCTTACTAGTACAGGGTTGGACCCCCTTTTGCCTTCAGAACTGCCTTAATCCTTCAGAGCATAGATTCAGCAAGGTACTGGAAATATTCCTCAGAGATGTTGGTCCATATTGACATGATAGCATCACACAGTCGGCTGAACAACCATGATGCGAATCTCCCATTCCATCACACCACAAAGATGTTCTATTGGATTAAGATCTGGTGATTGTGGAGGCCATTTCAGTACAGTTAAGTCATTATCATGTTCAAGAAACCAGTGCTTTATGACATGGTGAGTTATCCTGCTGGAAATAACCATCAGAAGATGGGTACACTGTTGTCATAAAGAGATGGACATGGTCAGCAACAATACTCAGGTAGGCTGTGGTGTTGTCATGATGCTCAATTGATACTAATGGGCCCAAAGTGTGCCAAGAAAATATCTCCCACACCATTACTCCACCACCACCAGGCTGAACCATTAATACAAGGCAGGATGGACCCATGCTTTCATATTGTTGATGCCAAATTCTGACAATACCATCCGAATGCCGCAGCAGAAATCGAGACTCATCAGACCAGGCAACGTTTTCCCAATCTTTTATTGTCCAATTTTGGTGAGCCTGTGTGAAGTGTAGCCTCAGATTCCTGTTCTTAGTTAAAAAAGGGGTCCCCGTTTGATCTTCTGCTGCTGTAGCCCATCTGCCCAAAGGTTTGATGTTTTTGACGTATTCAGAGATGCTCTTCTGCATAAATCGGTGGTAACAAGTTATTTGAGTTACTGTTGCCTTTCTATCAGCTGGAACCAGTCTGGCCATTATCCTCTGACCTCTAGGATCAACAAGGCATTTACAGTACGTCCACAGAACTGCCGCTTACTGAATATTATCTCTTTTTCGGACCATTCACTCTAAACCCTAGATGGTCGTGCGTGATAATCCCAGTAGATCAGCAGTTTCTGAAATACTCAGACCAGCCCGTCTGGCCCAAACAACCATGCCAAGTTCAAAGTCACTTAAATCACTTTTCTTACCCATTCTAATGCTCAGTTAGAACTGCAGCAGATCATCTTAACCATGTTTATATGCCTAAATACATTAAGTTGCTGCCATGTGATTGGCTGATTAGAACTTTGCGTTAATGAGAAGTTGGACAGTTGTACCTAATAAAGTGGCCAGTGGGTTTCTCATTTTTTTATTTGTAATGCGCTCTATACACTCGACTCTATACATTTAGTACAGTATTTAGGTTTTTTGAAACCCAGATATTCAAATAGTTATATCTCTGCCAATAATTATCCTATGCTAACCAAGTATGTTGAGTATAATAATGATGTATACATCTCTGGTTTTCTAGTCCTGGGTCACAAATAGTAAAACAAAAAATTTAATAAATAAAAACCAAAGCTCATTTTATATGGTCAAACGTTCTCTAGTAAAAGACAAATAAATAAATAAATAAATAAATAAATAAATAAAATGTTAAAAAATATATTTACGTGTTTGTTTTGTTTATGACTGTGGTGTTTACATAAGAAATAAAAATTAAATCCAAAGTGTGATTAATGTTTACCACTTCAGGCATTTAAGGATTTTATGATGTTCAAAAGCTTAATCAGAGGAAAATAAATACACCCAGTGGGACGCTTTATTGTAAAGAGAGATCTCTGAAAGTGGTAAGAGGTCCATTACTCAGCCAAGATTACAACATTTTTATATCATTTGTTATTTTATTCTACTTGAGCTGGCATTCTGAAAATGGGTTATAAGCCAACAGCAGCTTAATACACTGGTTGAATAGACAGAGACATGGAAACTACTAAAATCATGCACCCATACAACCACATATTTACCTTAAAACTAAAATGTTTAATTCTTCAACTTCAGTTTTCCCTTTGTTTGGTCAACGAATATCTTACGGTACAATATTCTGTAATTTCTCTTAAAAAGATTGTATATAAAAAGACAGCATGTAGACATCTTGAAATATCAGTTTGCTTCTGTGGTTCCCAATCTTTCTTTGTATATTTACATGCACATTTCTAACAGTTTGTGTTCATCCAAAGATGTCTCTAAGTGAAAATGATCTATTTTGACTGCTACCAGTTAAAATGTATACTCAAAGCATTCTGCAATAACAACAGTGAATGGCAATATTGTATTCCCAGCAATGACTAAAAACAGTGGGCTGTAAAATATTTATTTCTACAATACCTTTAATAATAGCCTCTGCAGCTGCTAGATCTCGCTTGTATGTTACCTACAAAAAGTAAAAGTAAAAAAAAAAAACATTAAAGAAGCCACTATAACATATTATAAAAAAAAAAAAAACAACAACGAGTTAAGATATTATTTCGGCAAATTTTTGCATCAGTATGAAGTATTAGCATGATGCTTCCCAAATGTATATGCACAGACAAGACAAGGCTTTCATAAAAGTGTAGTGTTGTAATCACCTGTAATGGTAAATAGTAATAAAGGGGACCTATTATGCAAATATCACTTTAATAAGAGATTTTGTGTGGCAACAGTCTGTAAATAAAATCAGCTTCAAATGATAAAGCTGTATTAACTTTATTTTTTTATAATCGCACTTCATAAAAAATCTGCAGAAACACTTTGGTTGACTCTCTCCCTTTGTACATGTCATCAGAAGGAGAAAGCCCGATGAACTTAATAAAGCCCCATTAGTGACGATCTCTCTCTCATTAGCATAGGACATCAGTCTTGTTTTTAAATCTGCCACTATGCTGACATATAGGCATTTAAAGATCCACCTTATTTTGAAAAGAAAAATATCAAAATCTAATCTAAATTTAAAGCGACAGTTCCTAAAATGACACAATTAGGATCAAAGCTTAAAGGGGCAGTTATAAAACCTTATTTGTGGGGTATTTTAAGCTGAAACTTCACATACAAACTCTAGGACATCAGAAACTTATTTTACGTCTTGTAAAAAGGGGTATAATAGGTCCCCTTTAAACTTTTTTTTTTACTTCTATTGAAGCTTAAATGGTTATTAACACTAAAGGCCCATTCTAACTTTAAAGATAATAATAAAGATGGTTCTAAAAATCATTCCCTAGAACAATTGTTATAGCTAATAAATAATAAAACACTCAAAATCCATTGGAATCCATGGAAAAGCCAGTCAGAGTCCACAGGAATATAATGGTGAACGGTAAAAAGGGCTCGCGTAATTTAAAACTAAAGATGTCACTGTGGAGAAGCACATTGCTTAATGTTAAGCCCAGTTTTCAAAGATTATTTATGACAATGATTATCTTAGAAACAATCAGTTACACCATGGGAAATTATGATAAAAAAATACATGGAAAAATACAGTGGAAGTTATGCAACCCTGGCAGGCAAATTGAAGCATAAAAAAAAGAGCATCTTTGTGTTGCCTACTTTAAAAACTCACCTGATTGTTTTTCTTGCTTTTATTTCTCTACTACAGTGCTTGTAATCACTAAATTCAGTTTGAATTCGATTAATTACAAATTACACAAGCTGGGTTCA